>NC_034591.1:3046637-3049092 GCF_900095145.1 Mus pahari
TTCTTCTTCTTTTTTTTTTGAAAAATTTAGACAATTCCTAGCAGGGTCAAAAGAACACTTGTACCAACTGCTATCTTTCCAGGTATATTTGAAATGGTACAGATTAAAACCCACCCTAGAAAACCCAAACCAGGTAACAGAAAAGTTATTAAAATCTGAAGTCTGGACAGAGTTTCAAATGCACACTTTTTGCAAAATGACTTTTATTTCATTCAAAAGTTGAAATGAATGTATTTTTATTATATAAAATTAAAGACAAACAATACTTACCTCTCTCTCTCTTTCTTCTAACCTCTTCCTCACATGTTATGAACTAAAAATTTTTGGCTTTTCTTAAATCTCATCTTAAGGCTAAAGAAAATGTATTGGTAGTTTTTCAATGAGTAGACTGCAAAATGTGTTGATATTCTAACCAGTGGTTCTTCCGGTGTTTGGACTTCAAGAACACTAAATGTACAAAGCACATGATCTTCTGTGCTTTGGTGATATTGGCTCCAGGCAGTTAGGTTAGCTCTGCCTTCATTTCCTCCTTTGTCACCCGCCCAGTCCCCTTGGCATAATATGATGACAGTGCTGTTGACAGAGGTGGCCGTCACTGCACACTCAATGTTCCACCTCAGCAGGCTGCCCAGACCTTTTCCTCTTGCTGAGCAGGCCCCTTTCAGCACTGAAGGAAGGAGGTGCATGTCTCTCTCTGTTGAGCAAACTCTATTTCAACTCTTGTGGGGAAAACTTCACAGCAGGCAAGTGAAGCAGTTTTATTGCCTCTATTTTCAGAATCTCTTTTTAAATTGCAATAATATACCTATGAAGCATATAAGGAAAGACAATCTTTGTGGAATAAAGTGGAGCTTTTATCCTTTATACCAAAAGTGCAGGTGAAGGAGATACTTTCTTCGTAAGGCTCATTTTCCAATTCTAAATTCTATATTGCAAGGAACGTTGCATTCTTCTGGAATAAAAAGAAGTGCTTCTTTAAAATAAATCTATAAATATCAGACTCATTCACGTCCACAGTCCCCTATGATTCATCTGTTTTTGCAACTACATGATAAATTTTTCATTTCCCCAAATATATTTAAAAGATATTAGAGAAAGAAATGATTCTCTTTGTATGCAATAAAATGTTTTAATTGTAAATTCACTACTCACTGTTTCTCAAACTCAGTAAGGTATCTGGAAAAGGGAAGTTTTATTATTTTCTTTAGGTTTGTGTGTGTGTGTGTGTGTGTGTGTGTGTGTGTGCATGTGTGCCTCATGTATGTGATGTTTGTGTTCATGTGAATGTGTGCATGTATGTGTAAAGGTGCACTGTGGGATTTTGCTAGTGTTCTAAACTTTATACTTCTCCAATTCATTGATTATTATCCAGAGGTTGGCATAGGGCTTCTTTTTACATCATTGTGCACCTTATTATGTGAGTCAAGGTCTTTCCCCAAAGCTCACTAATTTAATTTGGCTGGCTGCTTAATGATATTCAGAAAACTCCTGTGTTCACCTACCCAGCACCAGGATTATATGCACTCACCTACTGCATTGTACTTGTTCTCATTTCTTTCTATGTGTGGTGGGCAACCAAGTTCAGGCCTCCTACTTCTGTAACAATCACTTGACTGGCTGGACCATGTCGTCAGACCACATGCTGCTCTTTTCCTTTCCAGCATTTCTTAAAAAGCTCCACAGGGCCCCAGATGGTTTCTAGGGATTGTGCAAGTACTCATCCTGTCAGCATGCCTAGTTATAGCATTGTCAGGAGTCCCCCAGCTACACAAAAATTATACTGCTTACTTCTTCTGCTTTATGAAAATCTTAGTTACTGACCTGTGACAAAGCTTCAGCAAAATCTCAAAAGTAAATTTTAGCTTGTAAAGCAACCATTAAGGTTCCTGTTGCATTTATATAAGGTGTTTTATGTGCTTCAAAGAGGCTCTCTCTTTATCCTATGAGAGATGCCTTTGCTTGCATGGTGAGAATTGGGTAACTGTTTATGTGTGTAATTTCACTGAGCCTTTTAAGAAAGTATTTCTCATTATTTTTAATTTTGCCATATCCAAGAACATTATTATACAGTATTTCATTGGAAGTAGTTGAGCCTCTTCCAAGCCTCCTAGCCAGTACTATATATCGAAACAGATAAAAGAGGAAATGAAAGCCAAGGTTTTTTTTTACCATGCATGACTTATTGAATTTAGAGGATGTGTGCTGTAGGCAGCCTTTATGAACATGATGAGCATAGAGTGCCTACATAATGTGAAGTTGTTAAATACCCCTTTTGTAAATTGTCACTGTGTAATATTATCTTAAATAACTTAACTTGTTCTAAACTTTATACTTCTCCAATTTATTGATCATTATCCATGTTCCGATAAGGAAAGTGATTATCAAATCCTTTTTACTTGAAAGTTAGTTACTTAGTTAGAAAAAATACAAAATACAAAATACAAAAAAAAAAAAA
>NC_034591.1:3049118-3069285 GCF_900095145.1 Mus pahari
TTTTCTCACTAAGTTATACTCTTCTAAAGTTTGTGTACAGGTAAACTAAAATATGGATTGATGTGTTTGATTGTGTGTGTGTGTGTGTGTGTGTGTGTGTGTGTGTGTGTGTGTGTAGCATGTGTGTGGTGTGTATGATATGTGTGTGGGGTGTGTGTATGTGTAGTGCGAGTGTATATAGTAGGAGTGTGTGGTGTGGTATGTATATATGTGGTATCTGTTTGGTGTGTGTGTAGTGGTTTGTGTTGTTTGGTATGTGTATGTGTGTTGTGTTGTGTTGTGTGTGGTGTGTGGTATGTGTATGGTGTGTGTGTATGTGTGTTGTGGTGTGTGTATGGTGTGTGTGTGTGAGTGTGTATGTGTGTGGTAGGCACTTGCTGAAACTGGAGGAGGACTTTGGGGTTCTTTTTTTTTTTTTTTTTTTTTTGAAATCAGTTAATTTACGCAGTTACACAATATACATGTTGTTTGTGTGTGTGTGTGTGTGTTTTCGGGAGAGAGAGAGAGAGAGAGAGAGAGAGAGAGAGAGAGAGAGAGAGAGAGAGGGAGGGAAGCTAGAATTTCAAATTGGAATAATGTATGTATATTTCAAAAATTTTCTGGATATTCTTGAGTGAAATAATCAACACAATGCCTATCTCTAGGTATTTGAGAATTAACATGTTATATTAAAATTAACTTATTTTATATATAAGGAAATATTCCAAGTATAGCTTAGAGAAGATTCTAGAAAATGGTCTTATATATACATTCTGTGATTAATGTAGGCAAAGGAACCAGGTTACAACTTTATTGGCCTTGTTTTTAAACTGGCTAATGAAATAACGTTCACTCTTTTTTTTGTTGTGACAAATAAGAATTTGCTAAGTTTGCAAGGCTCTGTAGGTAAGAAGGAAGGTCTGTTTTTAATATCATGTCAGTGCTATGTACTCTGACTAGAAGGACTTCAACTTCAGTGTATAAATTTCATGTATGGGAAAGTTCAAGCAAAATTATTTTCTGTTTAAGTAATTGCATCTTTATTTTGAATAATAGCATCATATTAATATAGAAAGAGTATAATTATTTATATGGCATCACAACCGAATTTTCTTTAGAAGTTGTAATGTTTAGAAAAAAAAGGATAGAAAAATAATATTTTAATTATGTTTTATCAGACAATATAAGAAAGTTTTTTTAATGAATTATATTTTTGGATGTTAAGCAGAATCTTCTAAGAAGTAATTCAATTTTCCGGGTAAATGTTTTAAGCTCTTAAAAAATAGGTGGGGAGATGAATCTTTGGCTAAGTAAAATAGTCATCACAAGTCTTGTTTGATTAAAATGAGCACAAAGTAAATATCACAAACATTTAAACAAATAGCCAAAACTTTAATTTAAAAGAACACATACACACATTCATGCTTGCATGCTTTTAAGGTAAAATGTTTGACTATTTCATTTGCCAGATAATCAGTAATTGCAAGCATAAGCACGATGGGAGTTGTGGTAAGCCTTACATAACCTAACAGCCTGTAGTAGATTGATAAGCCTCATTCATGCCAATGACCATTACTAAACTGTGTCAACTTTAGACAATTTTACATCCTGGTATGGTTGTGTAACACAGCTAAAACCCCATTTCTTGGGCTACTGAGAAGGGAGGATTGTGAATTCAGGGCCAACTTGGGCAAAAATAGGTAATGCAATCTTTGTATGCACAATGAAATCTTAATCAAAAGGCCCTATTAAACTTCTTCAGACTTTTCTGTTACAGAAGAGGCATATGATACTTACTTAGAAAATTATATATAACACCCTCTGCAATGAGAATTTTGGAATCTTTAAAATGCAGTTAGGTTATATGAATATGTATTTTGTTATAACCCCAGGTGTGGGATATAGGCTGTTTCAGTTTGTCCACAGCCATTAAATATAACTGTCTCCAGCTCTATGAAAGGCCGATAGTTTAATTTGGGACAATCTAGAGAGGGAAGTAAGAACCAGAGCCACAGAGGGCCACGAGGCTCTCTGATGAAGAAGTGGGTGACTGATGCTTTCCTCTGATGCTCTGGTTGCTGCTGATGTAGTTCTCAATTGATTGTGAGCAAAGAGATGAAAAGTTGCGGATATACTGACTACGAATATTGGAGTCGCCCCAAGAATGCGATGATGACCCTCACCAGCCAAGTCTAAAGAGATTTATGTACTCTTTCCCCTCTAATCTTCTTTTTCTTCTATTTAGTGTTGGAGGGTTGGAAGGGAAACAGACATAAAAACCCAATAAAATAGACCAAAAAATGTACACTGACAACCCTCATTTTTTTTTAAAGTAGGAAATCTTACCAGTTAGATTTAACTCTAATTCCAGCTTACTACAGAAATATTTATCTCCTAAGAGCTGATATGTATTGAGTAATGGCTGAATTTTCCTATTTAAAAACTCCACTGTTTAGGAAATTTACTCAAAGAAATTTTAGATGTTGGAGGGTTATTTTTAATTTTCAAAAGACGATCTTGTTTCTGCTTGCCAACATTTTTCTTTAGTCATCCTAGGTGATAAAATTTGCTTTTGTATCACTACTAGATGGTATTAAAAGTTAGCTATTTTTATGAGCTTAACAGATATTTATAACTAATCACTAATGAAGTTTTAATTGATCTGGTAGGTGATCAGAGGAATTGAAATAAGCTAAACACTGATTGTCTTCTATAAAAATCAGTATCTCTTAAGGTGTAACTGATTTTCTTGTAGAGCAGATTCTATAATCACAGTCAGAGTAAGGTTTGTTAATCCCAGTCCATGAGACCCCCCAAAGAGACCACCAGGAACTGCAACTCCAATGCAGGCACATGAGAGTCTTTATTCATGCTTGAGCCTGGGTCACAAATCTTCCTGATACAAAAGGATAGGAGATAAGCCCCAAGGTCTAGGGAAATGGTGTTTATAAAGGAAAAAAACTGCAAGTTGGGATTTCCAAGCCTTGGCTTTACATGATTGGGTAAGAGGGTAAAGAAATGTTGGCCTTTAAGCTGATTGGTTTGTAGCATTTAGTCAAACCATAAGGGATCACACATCTAAAAAGAGCATCTTGAAATGGGAATGATTCATGTTTACTTAGCTCACCCTATTATTATCTGCTGGCCACAGCTGTTATGTCTATGTTGCAACTACTAAGAATATCTCCTAGGTTTCCTGGAACTCAAGGGTGGGGTCCAAGTCACTCTGGGGACAAAAGCATAAAATGGAGTCCAAAAAGACAAAGTGGAGTTTGTTCTGCGACTTTAGTCCTTTCAGGATTAGAAATTGGTTCTCCCCATTCCAGTGCCTGAGTTGGTTCCATTGGCAGGCATACAGAGAATGAACAGAAGGGAGGGGGAAACACAATGACTTGTTTTATTTATTTTAAATAACTCATTCATGATTAACTGTTCTTAGAATATGGATTGACATTGGTGCAGCTTCATCATCTGTAGAACAGACAGTTCGATATCTAAGGTAGCTTCCAGTGCTTGTTAAGGAAAAAAAGTTTTTGATATACAAAATAAGGACAGCACCTAATCCTTTTTTTTTTCCAGTATCGAATCTCAGCTATGTGAACTCATGAGTGATCTATATACCTATCATCATTTTTTTTAATAAAACATTAGAGATCATTCTATACCCCAATCCTTTCCGGAGAGAGCAGGAGTGCCAGGAGTTCTGACACACCTAAGATCAAAAGTGAGACCACTGATGCCAAAATACTGGGCCCAAGTGGGACCTATCCAGAGCCACAGGACCCAGGAACCACAGAGCAGCCATGGTCAGGATCCTTCAGGTTTCCATCTGTGCCCAGAGCTGACCCTGTGCCAGAACTATTCATACCCCAATTCTGCCTGGAGAGAGCAGGTCTCCTGTTGGGCATTGGGCTATACACAGACAGTCTGGTTTCCAGTTGAGTTGAAGTCTGAACCTTGGGACCTGGTGGTGATAATTCACCTACATGGGATGGAAGGAGTTCTCTCATATCTCCTGGATTCAAGGCTCCTGTCAACGTTACCACTCCCCACAGCCCCCACAGGAGAAGTGTGGCTAGCAGTCACTTAGACAATGTCCCAAGCTTCTGACCTTCAGGCTAGACTCCTCCCAGTTACCTAGCAACAGTAAAGATAACAGCCTACCATAAGAGGGGCTGCTTGGCCCCACCTCAGTCTCTTACTCCCTTCACTATCTCCTCTCATCCTCTTGCTCTCTCCTCTTACTCTCTTACTCTCTCTTACTCTTTAGCCTTTCTTCTCTCTCTCCCTTTCCTCCTTCTCTCCTCTTGGCCATGGCCAGTCTCTCTCTCTCTTTTCACTTTTCTCTTTCCCCCTGCCTTTCTATAATAAAGCTCTAAAACCATAGACTGTATCTGTACATCAAGGCCTGCTGCACTTACTCTTGCCTGTGTGGGAACCTCTATTGCTCAGCCCTCCCTCCCATAACCCCTGGGCTGGGGCTACAGGGTGTCGCCTTGGGGCCCCCTGTCAGGGGCTGCCCCTTTTCCACCATCCCCTCCCCCCGCCCCATCTAGTGGGGTCAGTGGCTTAGATGCCCACCGGGCTGAATGAAAAGAGTCTGGCAGCCCTCCCATGTCTGCCTGCCCAGAGCATATGAGGAACTCTGGCCGGACATGGGCTATTCTCCCGCCCCCTCTTTCCCCTACACCCCCTTTAGTTCCCACAGTCAGACACATCTAAGATCACAGGTATCCCAGGAGTGCTGACATACCTAAGAGCACCCCAATCCTGTCCAGAGATAGCTTATCTCCCAAGAGTGCTGATAGACCTAAGATCACAGGCTCACAGGATCATGGGAAGAACAAGCTCCAGTCAGAGACAGCAAAACCAGCTAACACCACAGCTAACCAGAATGCAAAAGGCAAGTGCAAGAACCTTACCAACAGAAACCAAGGCTACTTGGCATCATCAGAACCCTGTCCTCCCACCACAGCAAATCCCGGATATCCCAATACTCCTGAAAAGCAAGACTCTGATTTAAAATAACATTTTATAATAATGATAGAAGACTTTAAGAAGGACATAAGTAACATACTTAACGAAATACAGGAAAGCACAGGTAAACAGGTCTTTCAAATGGAAACACACAAGACCCTTAAAGAAATACAGGAAAACACAACCAAACAGGTGAAGGAATTGAACAAAATCATCCAGGATCTAAAAGTGAAAATAGAAACAATAAAGAAATCACAAAGGGAGACAATTCTGTTGATAGAAAACCTAGGAAAGAGCTCAGGAGTCATATATGCAAGCATCATCAATAGAATACAAGAGACAGAAGAGAGCATATCAGATGCAGAAGATTCCATAGAAAACATTGACACAACAGTCAAAGAAAATGCAAAATGCTAATAGCTCCTAACCCAAAACATCCAGGAAATCTAGGACACAATAAAAAGATCAAACCTAAGCATAATAGGCAGAAGTAAGTGAAGATTCTCATCTCGAAGGGCCAGTAAATACCTTCCACAAATTTGTAGACAAAAACTTTTCTAACCTAAAGAAACTGATGACCATAAGCATACAAGTAGCCTACAGAAACCCAAATAGATTGGACCAGAAAATTAATTCCTCCCATCACACAATAATCAAAACAGTAAACACACAAAACAAATAAAGAATATTAAAAGCAGTAAGGGAAAGAGGTCAAGTAACATATAAAGGCAGACCCATCAGAATTATACCAGACTTCTCAACAGAGATTCTAAGAGATCCTGGGCAGATGTCATACAGACCCTTAGAGAAGTCAAATACCAATCCAGGCTACAAAACCCAGCAAAACTCTCAATTATCATAGATGGCAAAACCAAGATATTCCATGGCAAAACCAAATCTAAACAATATCTTTCCACAAATCCAGCCCTACAAAGGATAATAGGTGAAAAATGCCAACACTAAGAGGGAAACTACACCCAAGAAAAAGCAAGAAAGTAATCTTCTTTCAACAAACCCAAAAGAAGATAACCACACAAACAGAATTCCACCTTTAACAACAAAAATAACAGGAAAAAAAATATCACTTTTATCTCTTAATATTGATGATAGACTAATTTTCCCAATAAAAAGACAGAGATTAACAGACTGGATACATAATCAGGATTCAGTACTTTGCTGCATAAAGGAAACATACCTCAGTGATAGACACTATCTCAGGGTCAAAGAGTGGGAAAAAACTTTCCAAGCAAATGGTCCCACGAAACAAGCTGGAGTAGCCATTGTAATATTGAATAAAATTGACTTTCAACCAAAAGTTATCCAAAAGTATGAGGAAGGACACTTCACACTCATCAATGGAAAAGTCTACCAAGATAAACTCTCAGTTCTGAACATCTACGCCCCAAATGCAAGGGCACCCACATCTGTAAAAGAAATGTTACTGAAGCTCAAAGCACACATTACACCTCACACAATAATAGTAGGACATTTCAACACCTGACTCTTACCAATGGACAGATTATGGAAACAGAAACTAAACAGAGAGACAGTGAAACTAACAGAAGTTATGAACCAAATGGATTTAATAGATATCTATAAAAAGTTCATCCTTGAACAAAATTATATACCTTCTTCATTGTAGTCTATTAATTTTCACTTCATCTCTTACCTTTTCTGTCAAGTATATTAAAATATATATTCTTTTAACAATTGCAAGTATAAACCATATACTTAATAACTATGGTTACCCCGTGGTAAATAAACCACTAAAAGTCCTAATATATAATATATGGCTTAAACAGTACACTTTAATCAGCATTTCCTCTTTCCCTATTGAATGCCCTTCAGCCAAATAACCGCATTTAACTCTACTCTTTTATTTTTTTTAATGATATCAACTTGAGATTGGAATTTTTTCAATAATATATTTTAAACCTATTTTCACACAAATGAAGGCAAGTATTCTTTCTGTGAGTTATATTTATAGTACTTTTTTTTTTTCAAAAGCAAGAGGTTTATTTTCTGGCATGTTGGGTCAGCTCAGGTTGGGTTGGGTTGACCTTCAACTAGTTCATCTAGGTGATTGACTAGAAAGCAACCCTGAATGGCGATTACAAGCAGTGTTTACACATTTTGGGATACCAGTTACATCAGCATGGTTACAGTTCAAACTTATTGGCCGGCATATTGATCTTTAAGTCTATTGGACAGCAGGCATGGCATACATTTGAACTCTACCTAGGACTTTCCAGAGGGTCAGGGGACCATCAGTCAGTACATTCTGAGAATATTTTATTCAAGAATTTTCCTGTGGGTGGAGAATGGAACTTGGCCTAGCCTTGACCCTAGTTGGGAGGGTGTAGGACTGGGAAAAGCCCTTAGAGTCCCTCATTTTACCTTTTTTCTTGTTCAAGCTCCAATTCTGGAGCTCCCCTCAGGGGTCTTGGGTAACCAACTCATATTCTTCATGTCCTGTCCTCAGGGGCTCATATTGTTGGAGCAGGACCATCAACTCCACTGTTCCTATTCTCTCTTTTATGAAGGCTATAAGATTGCTCAATATGCAGGGTCTAAAAGTCAACAAGAGCAGGAGAACAATTAGGGGTCTTAACAAGGTGGATCTGAGAGTGGTTAACTAATGGGAGGAGTTAAACCAAGACTCCAACCAGACCTGACTGTTCTCTTTCTCTCTTTTGATTGGCTAGCCCTTCTCTCACCTTGGCCAGTAAATCTTTAACCACCCCTGGAATGGTCTCCAGTATGTCTGTCCCAATGTTTCATACCACCAGGTAGCATAGAAAAAGTGGATGCCCTCCACCATACACACACTGATTGGCTTGCTGCCTGCTCTCCCATCTTGGGGGCATACTTATAGGGGTTTCTGCAGGACACTCTTCAACTTTGGGTGTCCGAACCTTACGCCCCACCCTTCAAGGCTGCTTCTAGGACACAGTTTAGATTCTCAAGTCCTTAGTCACCCACATTCAGGTAATCCCTCCCCCTGTGTCTCTAGGGTGGGGCTATCCCAGGAGTAAAGGCCCACTGCTAACTTACAGAGATCAAAGATAAGGTCCAGCCACCAAGTATAAGGCAGCTATTCCTCTGTAGTTGACCAAGCTATATCCCCAGTAGCTGAGACTACTTGCCAAGTCACTTTGGTAGGGTTGTGGGGCATGCTGAGGCTCAGCATCAGAAAGAAGATGCACCATAGCCATCTTATGGTTTCTCTGGCCTTGCAGAAGGGCGGGTGATCTTGAGCTTGAGGGGGTTGCTTGGCTGTTTGGCTGCTATCCAGTTGGCGTCAGGTGCAGGTGCTAGTCTTATATGAGTTAGTTGAACCTAGGCAGTTACTCCATCCACATTAACGGAGGTCAGGGTGGTTAACGACATCAAGAATGGCCTTTTCCACTTTGCTTCCAAGTTTTCAGCATGATGCTTCTTAATAGTCTCCAACTTAGTACTCATGTGGAACCTCTAAGGTACCTAACTTATACAGAGCACTAAATTTAGGTAGGCTACAATTCCTGGTGGCTGATCTGGAAATTTTACAATCTAGTCATAAGATACTTGTCAGCCTAAAAAGTCACTCTGAGGGGGGGCGTTCAAGGGAGTGGGGGTCCCATGAAGGATATCAAAAGGGGACAGGTTAAAAATGGTAGCGGGTGTTCCAGGCTTGAGGAAGAAGCACCACCCGGTCAGCGCCAGTCTCCAAGGACAATTTAACTAAGATCTCTTTTAGGGTTCTGTTCATTCTCTGTACCTGCCCTGAGGATGGGGATGGTACACACAGTGAAGCTTCCAAGTAGTCACCAACATCTCTGCTAGTCCCTGACTTACCTTAGAAACAAAAGCAGGACCATTGTCAGAACTTGGTCACTCTGAACCTCTGGAAATTTTTCTCTAGTATCTTCTTGGCTACCACTGTAGCTGTTTCCTGCTTAGTGGGAAAAGCTCCAACCCATCCAGAGAAAGTGTCCACAAACACTAGAAGGTATTTGTGACCATATTTTCCTGACTTAACTATTGTAAAATTGACCTACCAATATACTCCAGGCCGTTACCCCTAGGTCTTTTGCCCTGTTTCCTCTTGGCGGTATAAGCAGTCACTTGCTGGCATACCTTACACTGTTCTACTATATCTCTAAAAATCCTGAGGTCCATTACATATACCTTAGATCCTTTGACGACTTGGAAGAACTTTCACCTAAATGAGTCCTTTTATGCAAGTAAGTCCAAGTAAGTCTTTTGCTTGCTTTCTGGGGAGTACATTTCTCCATTCTGGTGTGCTCCATTTTCCTTCCTTTGCTAGGTAGTACTTGGTAGGGTGGCTAGCCAATCTGAGTCCTTTCTTCTTCCATATATTTTAAGTGAGACCATCCCTTAGTCCAGTCCCAATCCCTAGCGAGTGTCTCTTGCAGCGCCATAACCAGGATAGGCTCCTACATAGCCACTTCTCGAGCCACTTGATTTGCCTGGTTATTGCCTCAGGCCATTCTCTTCCCTTCTGATGACAATGAATAATACTCATAGTTGCAGGCTTCATTAGGGCATCCAAGAGATCTAAGATTTCCTGCTTGTTTTTTCTTTTCTGTCTGATGTGAGCAGTCATCTCTTTTGGTATATAGCTCTGTGGACATGGGCTGTAACAAAGATATACCCGTTATCCATGTAGATGTAAATAAAGGCTTTGGTGAGGGCAATTAGCTCTGCTTTCTTCATGGAGAAAACTGCTCTTGTCAGTAAACCAGGTAGCCGAGGCTCCTGGCAGGGTCAGTTGGAGAGGTCTTTTCATTCAATGAAGAAGTATTCTTGACACAAATCAACTGCGTATCTATATTTCGATAAAGGCTAGTAGTATTTTTTAAAAAGACTACTATAATCATCTGGACTGTTATTATTTATAGTCACATGGATACAAACAAAATCTCAGGAAATAACATATGTGTGTGTGTGTGTGTGTGTGTGTGTGTAAAAATCTCTCCTATAGGCATGTCTATTAGCAATGCCTCAGTTCTGTCTACAGATACACATACATGCATTCACACACACATAAACATACATGCATATGCACAATGATAATCTCAAGAAGAATAAATACATAGAACTAATAAATATGAAAGATTACTTTGGGGTTGATAGTAAAAATTGTTCTTCTACAGAGTGTTCTACAGTTATAATTAAATCCTTAAAACAATTTTTCCTAGTCTTTCTTATTGGAAACTAACAAGCTGTTTTAAGAATTTTGCATGCCATACAACTGAGAACAATTTCCATGAGAGGAAAACAATTTGAGACTGGTATCCTTCATCTCCTTTGAAGAAATGAAGGAAGATTCGATTTTCTTAATGCAGCTTGTTAAAAACTACTGCCCTTTCTCAGTCAAATTTGTCTTGATTGTCATGCTCAGTCTCTGCTTGAATGACTTTATTATTTGCTTCAGCAGTTAATCTAGGGAGGAAGTGGTTGGGTGATATGCGTACTAAATGATAACTTTTTTATTGATAACATCATAATTATACTATTGTCTTACTATTATATTATTGTTTAGACCTGTGAGAAAAAAGGAAAGAAAAGAAAAACTGACCACGATTTTGTGTTTGAAGCAATCAGTCAGTAGTTAGTAGTTAATCTGTTTCAATATGACCATTTGATTTATGTTTCTGTTTTCCCAAGAGTTGAAGTGGAACTGGAAAGCACTATGGGTATTCAGGACTTGTGCCATGGTCAAACAATTTTCTTTCTCCTTTTAGCAGGAATGTTTATTCCATATAAAATTTTATTTTATTGCATTTCTGTTTTCTACCTAAAAATCAGTCTCTATCAGCCACAATTATCAACTACCAACTACAATATTATAGAGCATTATTTTTATAGCTATATGGATCCAAAAAAACCTAGAACATAATTATAATTATGTATATTATCTCTGCAAAAGGTATTTCCAATTCTGTTTCTGTTTCTAACTTGAACATTTCTTCTCTATGTCAATTTCCCGACCTGTTTCTTTACTTCTCATGGATGTTAGTAACATAATCTTCACAATTGTTTTCTAATGCTTGTGCTGTAAGAATTTTAAACCCAACACCTCAATGACGGTGAGCTACACAGCAGACAAATATAAAACCTGGTATGTGATACAAAGGGCAATTAATACTAAATGTGTCTGCCTTGCTCTCAGGTGTCTAATACAATAAGGCCTCTCCTTTAGCATCTGCTTCTGTGGAGCTGCTGATTATTTTCATTCAGTGGTAACAGGAGAGCAAGGTACAAAGATAGAATGGCTTTTTGAAGTGTTAGAAAATGGTGCACAGAACTCCAGTCCTATTTCCTTAGACATATCTTAGTTACACATGTCCTTAATTCTAAAAGAAGTTGGGAAATGTTAGTACCCCAAATCAGAGCATCTGTGCAATAATATTAAAAACAATTAATTTGTCTTTCCTAAAATATATTCATTTTCCTGTAGCTCTAATTACGTTAAAGCCACAGCCATGGACACAAACACAAAGCTTAACTCATGTTAGTCATGCAGAGCCTAGGCAAGTTCTTTCAGATCTGTGATCTGTAGATGTTCCCTTTTGCTTTCTTCCATGGTTATTTTGTATTTTTCTTCTGCGTCAGTTAGAAACTACTGTTCTGTACAGGATAATAAATATTTCTCACACAATTAGTTCTTGTTTCACAAAACAATTGCACTGTATAAAAATCAAATAACTTTGTTAAGGACTATATGGTGCTTCCTAAGTATAAATTTTCTAGTTTTAGCAGTGAGATTTTAACATTCAAGAATTGGTCATTAACATTCTCCTAATTGGCTCCTCATTATATGAGTCCTATTTATATGGGTCTCCATTTCCTAGGGACTAAAATTAAAACCCCATTAGAGCATTCAATGCCTCTAATAATAAAATCTATGACTTCCCACAGCACTTCTCTTCGTTTTGCCCCTCAAGTTTCTACATATAGGCTGCTATTTCCAATCCTTGAATAAAACATGCAATTTAAGGTTTAGATTCTTCCCTCCCTCTGCCAAAAATATCCTTTTCCCTCACTCCCCTTTTATTTTCTTTCTCTGGTTTCTTGATGTAACTACCCTCTAAGGTACAACTCAAATGTCACATCCTTTGGAAATTTCTCCTTCATAATACCCCTAAACTCAATTAATCAAATACTTTTACCTGTTTTGCTCCCACAAGAGATGTTTATAGTTTTTTTTTTTAATCTAGCATTCATTAGTAGGCGTGTGCATTATAGTTATTTGGATATGTCTCTTTCTCTTGAGCCAGAATAGACTCTGAGTTCCTTGATAAGCAGCTATAGCATCTTATATCTTTGTATTTCCAGTGTACGCACACAAATCCATACCCATGGGACTGAATTTTAGTAGACAAAAACAAAACAAAGTCTTTATGTGTTTTTCTTTGATTCTTAGAAAAGTGAAATTAGAGACAATTATCAAGGGGCTAGAGAGATGGTTCAGCAGTTAAGTATGCACATTAGTGTAACAAAAGACCTGGGTTCAGTTTCTGTTATTCATGGAGGTTTACAACAACCTCTATCTCCATCTGTAGGGGATACCATGCCTTTGGGCTCTGTAGTAATTTGCACATTAACACACATATGTGCACAAAGGCAAACATATACATCTAATCTAAAAAAATAAAAGAATAATCTTGAAAAAGAAGTAATCCTTAAGAAATATCCAGAACACTTTGTAAACAAATAAAAGACTATAAGGTGAAGATGAAAAAATTCATTTATATTCAGTGTCAGTGCATTCATTAGCACAACACTGATAACTGTCATAAATGGTGATGCTTATCTATTAAACTGATGGAACATCCCTCAATATAATCTAAAAACAAGACAGGATGTATGTGTGTGCTAAAGCATATAAGAGGAATACATGTAAAGAACATATTTTTAAATGTATGAAGAAGAAAGAAAATTCTATCAGAAAATATATAGAAAGATATAGTTTGTCATTAGATGAGTTATATATGGAAGATAGGGAAGGTAGTTTATCAGTGACTTAAAAGTAATTTAGAAGCGATTGTGGATGATAGAACCAGAGGTTCTATATTATAGAAAATTTGCCATTTGCTTTTCCCAAACCTACTCATCCTTTACACAAGACACCAAAGTAGCTAGTGCCTGCCTTAGTCAAAGACTGCATCTCAGGTCCAAGTGTGTCAGCTGTTCAGTACATGAGACATTCTACTGCTGAGATGTGCTGTCATGCTTGTGGTATGTGTCTTGAAGAGACACTTGTTTTCTGAGGGTCAGAAAATGATTCTTTTTTTTTTTTTTTTTTTGGTTCTTTTTGACAGGGTTTTTCTGTGTACTCCTGGCTGTCCTGGAACTCACTCTGTAGACCAGGTTGGCCTCAAACTCAGAAATCCACCTGCCTCTGCCTCCCAAGTGCTGGGATTAAAGGCATGCGCCACCACTGCCCGGCTTCAGAAAATGATTCTTAAACTTACCTTCTGCCTTAGTCACTTTCCTTGGCCTTGTAGCTTTTTACCATTCCTGCAGCCTTTCCTAGAACTTAATCTGTTCTTTGCAAATATGATACCCTTGACAATGACTGAAGCCCTGGAGCATGGGCACTGGAGCTCTTTTTATGTTAATAACTATGCAGTATATTTCTTGCTGTAGGAATCTTGCTCCATCAAACCTGATTTTGTGCCTATCTGTGCTTGTGTTATAAATGATTGTTTCAAAGCCAGATGATTTGGCAACATAAGAAAAGCAAAATTTCTTTGCTCATTGAACATTGAATTGACTGGTTCTCCCTGCCAACTTCTTAATGGATTAATTTCATAACCCATCCCTCTCTCCCTCCCTCTCCCCCCCTCTCTCTCTGGTTGTTTTTCAGTGGAGAGAATCTTAGCCAATTTGGTCTTACTTGCCATTGTGATTTCTGTAGGCAGAAATTGAAGCCCTGTCCTCAAGGTTATATAAATTATCTTTTAAATCTTTCTAGGACAGTGACCTATGTTTTCTGTGAGTTCACTGCCACCTGACCTGTGAGCCTCAACACGCAGAGATGTTCTCCAGCTCTGCGGTTTTCCTGCAGCAGCAAACTTGCTCATGCTTTCTGTCAGTTGTCATGTATCGTTAAAGTTATAGTAACATTACTTTCTCCTTTGCATTTGTTCTTCACGAATTCAAGTAATGGTAGCGCTTCAGTCATCTACACAAGGAAAAAGGGCCCCAACCCAAATCATGGCCAAATCAATTAAGCAAGCAACTAACCAAAGCAAGTTTTGTTTGTTTGTTTTTAATTCATGGATATGGTCTCTCTCTTCTGAGTGGAATGGTGGGGTTCAGGATATCAGCATTGGCTAAGAGTGAAATAGGGTGTTTATAGTTCAGGATTAGGGGGGTTCACAAATGGGGAATTTTGTAGGCAAATAGTCAGGCTTACAGAAGCAGAAGATAAGCAGAGCAAGTAAGTCCCTAAACAAAGGTTGATTGCAAGGGGGTGATAGCATGGTAGTCATAACAAAGGAGTCAGAACAAGTTGCAATAACCTTTTGAAACAAAAGCACAGATCTCATTTCCAGAAATAGTACCATTTTGTAGTTAAGGCTACAAGTGGGACATAGCTCAATCCTTGAGAACAAGAGGTTTAATCATAAACATGAGTGAACCTAGTTTGTCTATACTATACGATGAATTCCAAGTCTAAGATGGGGGCAGGCTGGTTTATCAGTAGACAACTTTGAAAAAGAAAATGCCACAATTTGAGAGTAGCTTATGGAATTTTGCAAGGGGAACGTCAATTCAAATCTGAAAGTTTGTTTTGTTCCCTTAACTATACCATCTACCCTTTCTAAATCCAAAATTATCTATCTATAAAATACAGATGATATTATCTTTGTTTTGCTTTGAAAAGTTATAAAACAAGTCAAAGGTTTATAATACTTGACATGTATCAAAGTTTTCATAAACATTTATGATACATTTCTAGATATTAACTAAATAAATAACAAAGAGAAACTGAATCATTATACTGGAAAAAATAATTCAATGAAATTTTTGCCTAGAGAATATAAACTTAATAATGAGATTAATCTGATTTATTAAACTCCAGGAAGGTACCTTGCTTAATACTTGAGGAATGAAGAGCTATTATTAACAACCTTTGCATGAATTGATTGTTTCTATTAGCAAGATATAAGAAACATAGCTATATCACTAAACGTGGGGGAGAATGTTCCAGAAGTAGAAAATATTCTAATGGCCACCAATAAAAGAACATCAGTCATACAAGCCCCACCCCCATCTGTCTTATTTGTGTAAGTTTCTGTGCTGCTATTACTATTCTCAGTGTGGATGCCTAGCTGAAGGGTTAATGACCTCAAAACCCAGGCGAAATGAAGAAAGTTAACATGCTAATGATACCTGCAGGCAAGTAGGATCTAGAATGCTCCTAATAAGAAGGTAACAACACATCAGTCTACATTGGTATTTACTACTTTAAGGCTATAGGGGAACAGAGCTCTGTATGGAATCTTCTACCCCCTGCCCCCTGCACCTGGACTCACAGTCTTCATTGCATGGAAAGACTGCTGAATTCATTGTTTTGATTAAAGGACAATCTAGTTTTATGCCTCAGTCTCCTGAATCATGGGAAACACTCTCTCTCCCTTACTCATCTCCTTCCCCCTTTCCCTTTATTTAGACCCATCCTATCTGATCCATATCTTGGCTACTCGATCTCCAGGCTTATTAGGGACTTAACAGCTGAACTCCAGTCCTAACCTGAAACCTCGGGTTTTGCAGCCTTCGTCTACTTAAGCAGTGCAAGTCTCATTGTGGGGTTTTATTGGTGTGCCATGTATATTCAGCTTGGGACCTTTTCCTCATCTACCTCTAACTCTCATCTGTCTTTCTGACTATAGTAGATACAGATTATCTACTACTTATCTCTAAAACAGAAGCCCTTTGCCATATACTACACAAGCATTTCCAACATCCACATACCAAGGTAAGGTCCCAATTCAATCTAGAGTGACTCTAGAAGAACACCTTCCAATTAGATCCTGATGGGACTCTAGGTTTCAGCCTTCAACATTTGATCCCTGGGAGTTCTTCTAACTTCTTGCCTTTGACTTTGCCTACGGGGCCACTGGAATTGGGGACACCTGTTTCATTTCCCTTATCTTCCATTTTCTGCCACTTTGTAGTTCTCAGTAAGGACAATTAGAAATCAGTCTCACCCTTACACTGCCCAAAATGTATGGGGTCCAAGATCTCCATTCATGCATCACTTTGGCCTATCTTAAAATAAACCTGAATGTGTTAGTTCACTTGTTGACTGGAGTCTCAGCCCAAAACAAGTTACACAATACTTTCGACTTTTAAAAATCTTAAGGACTCAGTTTCACGATACAGAATGGTTAAAAGTCCGAAGCTCCTTACTTTCAAGTTTCTTTTTTTTTGGGGGGGGGGGTTCGAGGCAGGGTTTCTCAATGTAGCCCTGGCTGTCCTGGAACTCATTCTGTAGACCAGGCTGGCCTACAAACTCAGAAATCCGCCTGCCTCTGCCTCCGGAGTGCTGGGATTAAAGGCGTGCGCTACCATGCCGGGCTTCAAGTTTCTTTTCTATCTTCCCTCCAGAACTTCCCTTTATTCCTTCGTTTCTACATAACAGGTTTTATCAACTCAAACTTCCCTAAACTCTCTCTCAGATGCTAATCTCAGTGATGAATGCCCTCTTCCGTGAAGAACAACAGCTGCTTCTCACAAATTGTCCTGTGCTGTTTAAGTTCACTGAGAAGCCGGCTCTAGAGATGGGATTTGGTCCTCCCATTCCAGCCTCAAGTATGTTTTTCTGAAAATGTCCTCCAAACCCCTGTCCTGGGTCAGGATGTCCCAATGACTGTGAGAGGGTAAAAGAGAACAAGAGAATCTAAGAAGTGAAGACATTGTGCTCCTAAGAACTACTAATCGGTGAACAATTTCTGGCATAAATGAATTGGACTTGCAATACTCTAGAGAGATTGGAGAAGAAACTTAAACTGAGGAGAAATACACCTTGAGGCCTTTAGAAGCATCTTTATCTCCTTATCCTTCTCTTGTCTCTTCTGCACCTCTAAGAGAGATCTCAATTTGTAACCTCAGGTTTTCTACCTGTGCCCTAGTTCATGAATAATGACTTATGTACAACTCTTAGGCCTATGCTCTAAGCTTGGGTTTGTTTCCTGACCAGCTCTTAACTTACATATAGTATTTAAACTGTTCTTTATCTGTCAGAGGGTTAGTGTCTTAGTCTGGGTTTCTACTCCTGCACAAACATCATGACCAAGAAGCAAGTTGGGGAAGAAAGGGTTTATTCGGCTTACATTTCCACATTGTTGTTATCACCAAAGGATGCAGGACTGAAACTCAAGCAGGTCAGGAAGCAGGAGCCAATGCAGAGGCCATGGAGGGATGTTCTTTACTCGCTTGCTTCCCCTGGCTTGCTTATTCTGCTCTCTTATACTACCAGGTGGGAGATGGTCCCATCCACAAGGGGCCTTTTCACCCTTGATCACTAATTGAGAAAATGCCTTATAGCTGGATCTCATGGAGGCATTTCCCCAACTGAAGCTTCTTTCTCTGTGATAACTCCAGCCTGTGTCAAGTTGACAACACAAAACCAGCCAGTACAGTTAGTTACCTAGCCTCAGTTTCATGCACCTGATTTCCTCAGAGTTCAGGGTGACTATCCTGCCTCTGACTATCTCTCAGAGATAGTCTACCAGAATACCCATCTTCTACTTTTTGCCTTTTGCTAATAGGCCATCAGCTTTTTACTGGCAGATGATGCTTCTAGACGGTGCACAAGAAATTATCCAACAACGTCTTATCATTCTAGATGCTGTAACAGCCACTTGTGGACTCAGTTTCCTTGAGCAGAATCAATGAAATAGTTTTCCTTTGTTTCTTCATTTTGCTGTCTTGGCCTAGCTGCCTAGACCATAGGTACCCTCTCTTCCTGTATCCATGCTGACCTAAGAAGTGTCTTTTTTATAGAAAAGGGTATTCTATAATTTTCCTGTGAGATATGTGGATCCTACAGGTACAGATACAGTGGCAGATTGGCTCACTTCATCATGAAACTGAGCTCAACCAAAATGGAGACATATATAAAACAAGTCTGTTTCACTGAGCTCTCATGTAACTACTGCACTTATTAAAAAAATTTTAGATTAAGGAAGTAACATCTAACTTTCAAGATGTTCATTTTGTAGTTTTAGTGTGTGTGTGTGTGTGTGTGTGTGTATGTGTGTGTGTGTGTGTGTGTGTGTGTGTGTTGACATAGTTTATATGATACAGTTACTGGTTTCTAAGAAGGATTTTGGTCTTACTTTGATCCAGTATTTCCTCACTGTGAAGTTTTAGAATGGTAATGTATGTCCTGTAATGTTGGAATTATGTGATCTGCCTTTCTATTTTGATTTTATGATTTGATAATAATTAAGTTAAGAGATTGCAGGAATCACTGAAGAGATTTTGAACTTTTAACATTGTTGAGCCTGTTATAGATTCTGGGACTTTTGAAGTTTGACTAAATCTATTTTGCATCATGCTATGGCTAGGTATGGCCCCTATAGACTTATATGTTTGAATAAGCCTATGGGGGGCATGGAGTGGATTGTGGTCATCTGAATATGTTTGACTCAGGGAGTGGCACTATTAGGAAGTGGGGCCTTTAGGAGTAGGTACAATCTTGTAGAAGGAACTGTGTCACTGTGGGGGTAGATTTCAGACCTTCCTTGCTGAGTAGGAGACAGTCTCCTGTTTGCCTCTTGAACAAGATGTAGAAGTTCCAGCTCCTCCAGTGACATGCCTGCTTGGATGCTGTCATGCTTCCTGCCTTGCTTCCTGCCTTAATGACAATGGACCAAACCTCTGAACCTACAGGAGCGCGTTGTCCTTGAGAGGCTTCACACAACAGCTGACTCAGACAGATACAGAGAGACATCCACAGCAGACAGTGGCTGCAGCTTGGGACTTTATGGAAGAATAGGAAAGATTGTGTGTCCTGAAGGGGATAGGAGCACCACAGAAAGACCAACAGAGTCAACTAACCTTTATCCTTGGAGCTCTTAGAGTCTGAACCACTAACCAAAGTACATACATGGGCTGGAACTAGGCCTCCCCACGCGTATGTAGTGGATGTGAAGCTTGACCTTTATGTGTGTCCTAAACAACTGGAACTGGGGCTGTCCCAAAGCTGCTGCCTCTGCATGAGATCTTCTAGCCAGGCTGCCTCGTCTGGCCTCAGAAGGAGAGGAAGTGCCCAACCTTGCAGAGACCTGAAGTGCCAGGGTGTCGGGGGGATACCCAAGGGAAACCCCACCTTTCCAGAGGAGAAGGGGAGAGGTGAGGGGGGAAGGACTATGGGAGGGAATGTCTAAAAGAGGGGCAGTGATTGGGATGTAAAATGAACAAGTAAAGAAGTTAATAAAAATGTGAATATATATATATATATATAAAATCATCTACACCTGCTTTAAAAACAAACAAATGAATAAATGGGTTTTTCAAGATCTTTACGTTAGTCAGCCTTCCTTGTAAATAAATAAATAAATAAAATGATTCCAAAATAGTAACTATCTCTTAGAACACAGGGCTTTTGTCTTACCTTTTTAAATACCCACAATCTTTATAACCTTGGTTGTGCTGGCCTAAAATGTCATAGTGAAACTTGTTAGCTTTTAATACTTCTTCACAAAAAAGAAGTCAATCATTTTTAAAATTTTTTTTAAAGTTTTTTAAAAGGATAATGAAGGGGAGATCTATCTATGTGAGTTATAAAAAGTACTTATACATACCGAATAAAGATTTCTTAGTGCAGCTGCTTCTGGGTCACCATACATCTATCAGTAAATCCTTACATTCTCTGTAAGTATGCCCTGTGAACTCATTGTTTCTGCAGGTTTAAGCTGATTACATTTGTGTTAGGATTTGGGGCCTTATGAGAAAGGTATAGAAAATAGTCTCCCCCTCTGTAAAAGAGAAAATTCTCACAGCAGGGAGTAAATTCATTTAATAGTTCTACTATGGCTCATGATGTTAAAAAGTTAGAAACCATGTAATAAGAATTTGAAGATGGTATATCACCTAAAGAAATAGAAGCTGTCATTAATAGTCTCCCAACTAAAAAAAGCCCAGGACCAGATGGGTTTAGTGCAGAATTCTATCAGACTTTCAA
>NC_034591.1:3069296-3073956 GCF_900095145.1 Mus pahari
GAGGCAAATATGTGCTAGCCATGCGGAGGATTAGAACTGCATAGCCTTTGTGCTAGTCAAGGCATGTAAAAAGTTAACTGATGTGTGTGTGAGAAAGAGAGCCAACTACTGCTACAGATCCATAACTGGAGAAGAGCCAAGACAGTCTGTCCATTTCCATCTTCAACTTTAGGAAATTTGAATTAAATTGAGTATTAAAGGAAAAAAAAAGAATTTGAAGATGGAAATTGTTTTAGTAGATAAAAATTTATATGCAAAGGTTATGATAAATAGATTATTCCATAATGGAAAAGAAACTAGATAGCTTATTCAGGTTATAATGGTCTATGTTATTTAAGCCATCGAAAGACACAACATAGTGATGGTGTGTGTGGTACTAAAGTTTCTAAGGTCAAATATCAACAGCAACAAGGGTCTAAAATGTATGTCTAATAAAAGTTTACTTAAAAGTATTTTGTTACTGAAATATTATACAGTAGTTTAATATTGTAATAAATATTTAATTTCACTTCCCAGGTAAAAGATATGAAACTTTTATATTTGTAATAAGCCTTTAAAGCACGACAATCAGGCATATGTCTACCCTCTAAGCTATTTTGCCTACTTCCCTATCAATAACCCAGAGATATAATTTGCATGTTCTGCCTGAGTCACTCTTACTCCAATTGGTTAGCCTTCATGGCATGTTGTCATGATTCATCTACCCCATGGCATAATCTCCTTTTTCTTCCTTCTCTCTTTCTTCCTTGTATTGTCCTACCTCAGACCCCAAGCCCAGGAACTGAAACTGCCTTTCTCTCTTCTGCTCAGAGGAGAAATCGGAAGGCATCTTTATTCAACCAATAGTTTTCAATTAAGGAGCAAGGTCACACAGTATCACTGGGTGTTTGTGCAGTTTTCCTTGTCGCTGAACCAACCAGATCTTGAGGGCCAGTATTTGCATTATAATACATAGTAAAACCCCAAACCTCAACAGTTTAATGACCTGACTAGTGTAACTAATCTGGGTGTTTAATGACTGAACTTGGAGGCTACTGTAATATAGTCAGAAGGATTAAAGAGAGAATGTTCCCTGTCCCCAGTGCCCTCCAAGATCAATGAGGTCCCACTGTACCTTTAGATACATTCTGAAATTGTGCAAAGGCACTGCTCTCTTGTCCAGGGAGGCCATGGAGACCCCATTTAATTATAACTGCCACCCAGTCTACAAAGGGGAGGGGTCACTGCAGAGGAGAGAACTTTTTCAGTGCTTCCGAGGGAATCCACACTGAAGTCAAGTAAGAGCTTGACTTATCCTTTCATAAATGGACAACTGGTAAGAGTATCCTGATCTTCCTCAGAAGCCCTAGTGACGTTTCAGGACTCGCCTTCAATTGGCCTTGAAAGTAGAAAAGCAAAATATTAATTTTGGCTACCTCCCTGGTCTTACACACTCAGCAGAAGAGTATAACCAAGATTGAAATATCATTACTTTTCTATAACAGAGAGTACAGTTACCAGATATTCTACTTAAACAGATAAAATACTATTTGGACAATTCTTTCTCATTAATGAATATTTTCCTGATATATATCTTACCCTGTTAGTGGACAAAACTATGGCTTATGTCATGTCTGCGGTGGCTGTCCACAACTGAAAGAAAAACAGACCTATCTGCTTAAATTTTGAGGCCAAATCTAAAGTGGAACTTATCAACTGTGCAACACTAGATCTTTCTGGAAGACGCTTCTCACGGTTTTAATGGGCTCTATTGCACCCTAACCACCCATGTTCACTGATTAAAGGAGGCTGACAGATACTCGATCATTAAGCCATAGGTTTGGGAAATTATTCAGGATACCTAAGTGATATCTTTGAGATGTTGCTAGGCAATCCTATGAAAGGACCCTACAGGATTCTATTTCTATTTTAAATTGTCAATTAGATGCTGACATTAACTGACTTGTTTTGAGAAAGATTGCAGATTTTTTTTTCCTCATTCAGGAGTCTAATGTATCAAACGAATGGTTACAATTGGTGTCTGTAGAACTCCGGTACGTGGTATACACAGGTGTATGATTATAGTTTACCTTCATAAACCAAACTGATGTTAATCATGATATTCCATTTTCCTCATTAATTTTGCGTCTTAATGTTCCCCATGAGGCTGTAATAGAGAAAACCCAATGCAAATGTTCATCTTATGATGGACAATGCTGTAAGTTCTTGTAGGAAAACAATGGCCTTAAATCTTGTAATAGACAGTAGTAAAGACAATAGAAAATGTTAGCCGCCCTCAGTTGCCTGTAGGAACCATGCTTAGTGACTCACACTAAGGGCATTTTAACTTCGGGTTTTCATCCATTGGCTGCTTCAGTTTTCGTGGTCCTGCCATCCTTTACAGAGCAGGCATGTGAAGCCTGGGGTTTGCTGTAAATGTAGATTTCAAGTCCCATTCCAGACCTCAAGATCTTCAAGTAGTTTGTATGCACATTAAAGTTTGAGAATGATTGATCCAAGTGATTTCTTTACTCAAGTGGTTATGTTAGCTCATGCCCCAGATACTTTTAAGTACTTAGGAAAATAAGATCTGCCTCTTTAGATTTGAATATTAAATATGAGCAAAGTACTAAGGTCTTTTTTTTCTTTCTTTCAAAAAGGTAGCATCAAATTAGAACCAATAATAAATATTTAAGAAAGTTAACACATCGTTATTTAACTTTATTATGCAAAACACTGTAAAAATAAATTTCATGGTTTAGATGTTACAAGGGTTTTGCAGTAAGATATTTCCCAACCTTTCCTCCTGCTGGATCAATATTGGGTAGTTAACATTTTCATCAATAAAAAGTACATACATGATGCGCGTATTATGCATTTATCACTTCCTTAGAGGAAATTGCTTTATTTCAACATTCCTTTTCCCTTTTACTGAAGAACTAGTGTAGAGAGATGCTACTGAAGTCAATTTGATCTTGTGCTTCCATGAGAACTGAGAAAGTGAAACAGAATTTGAGTTCTTGGATTGTTCCACCAAGCAGTGCCCCTTTTAAAACTGGATTGCATGTAGCTTCTGAAAGAGAAATGAACACTGTTTGTCGTTTCTTGTGCTAGGATTTTCTCTTCCTTCCTTCCCTGTGGATCCTCTGCTCTTTCTTTCCTTGCCCCTACTCTCAAACACTTTTCTCTAGTGCAGTATAGAAAATGGGGAGGTGAAGAGTGTGAATATCCCTCACTTCTGTAACATACCATAGATATTTTATTTTTAAAGACCTAATGCAGCCTAATGAAAAATTCATATTAATTTATATTCTGTTTAAACTTTTGTAAGAAATGTTGTAAAGTTTTCAGTGTCAAAGATTTTGAATTATGCCTCAACAATATTATTTGATCTGTAATCTAGAGCTGAAGGCTATCTGCATAGCCAATGGCCACTACCTCCTCCTCCTCTTCCTCTTCTTCTTCCTCCTCCTTCTCCTCTTCATCCTCCTCTTTCTTCTTTCTTCTTTCTGGTAATGCTCAGATGACACGATGTTTTCCTAATATTTAGAAATATTGACTGTGCCTGTAACCTTATTAGCATTTGTAATTCTAAGCTGGATCCCAGCCATCTGTCCTCACCATAGTCTTCTATTTAATTTTGTTTTTCTGTCTACACTCTCTACTACTACATATTTGATAATTTTTAACAAATAAATAATTTAAATACCATATGCATAATCTGATCATCTGTAGATATTAAAAGGGGTTATATCTTCTCCTGAAGAAAATAATATTCTCTGGATGATTACTGAACCCCACTATGATATTGCATTTTAAAGTATATTTGGTATAATAAAGAAATGAAGTTTTCAAAAGTTTAACAATTATTTTATAAAATTACTGTATTTCCTAAGATTTCCTTTTATGAGCTGACGAACTTAAGGATTAGTAAGTGTGTAAAAATGAGAGTGACTGTCCTGCTTTTGTTCTCTCCTGGCTCTGATGCACAGAAATAATTTGCTTATCCTTGGAAGCACACCTTTATTTTCTCTTTTACTAGAGTAATGGTTTGGTATGAAGAATTTAAGTGTTACTTTCATTAACACTGAAAATACTGGAATCTATCATACAGGTCTGGTTTACGACTTCTCTCTAACACTTTGTTTCTTCCATGTAATGATTCTTCTCATAGTTTCTTCCCTGTAATTATTTTAACAGAAGAATATGTTATTTTTACATTTTATTCAAAGTTCATAATACAGAGTTCAGTTTATCTTTGTAACCTCATGTACCTGTAGTTCTTTTTAAATACACTAATTAGCGGTGAATTTTAATTAGATTAAAAAACTGCCAGTTGTTTTAATAGTAGAGACATTGTTCTCCACTCAAATACACATGTACTTGATTAGTAATGTTAACCAAGAAGGTTGTCTTTCCCAAAAGTTATTATGCTCATATATTAAAACAAACAAAAAACCACCCAGAATATTCCAACATAATGAGATAAATGATACCATTTGTTTCCCATCTGAAATAATAAGTATGATGTTTTAATACCACAACAATTTGAAACATTTTTATAGAATTTATCACTAAATAAACAAATTTTTTTAAATTTATGTGCATTATTTCATTAAATTTTTTATTTATTATTATTTTCTTTATTTACATTTCAAATGCTATCTCGAAAGTTCCCTAT
>NC_034591.1:3074501-3085822 GCF_900095145.1 Mus pahari
TCTAAGGAGGAATGAAGTATCCACACAATGGTCATCCTTCTTGGTTTTCTTGTGTTTTGCAAAATGTATCTTGGATATTCTAAGTTTCTGGGCTAATATCCACTTATCAGTGAGTGCATATCTAGTGACTTCTTTATAAACAAATTACTATAGTGCATTTATATCTTTTAAATGTTTAGGGACAGAAGATAATTCCCTTGAAGGATGTACTTTGAATGGAGAGCAGCTTAACCTCTCTCTCTACAGAATGCAAACTTGGCCAGTCGAATCCAGTGGGCTAAGATCTTTTAAGTCTAGTTATCATGGAATAATGCTATGGAAAACATGATCTAGTGACACACTCTAGAACATCATGTTATGTTCCTTCTACTATGCCTTTTGTATCTCAGAATCAATTGATTGGTTCAGCTGTATTCATTTGTGAGTTTTAATAACAGAGACATTGTTCTCCACTCAAATACACATGTACTTGATTAGTAAGGTTAACCAAGAAGTTTGTCTTTCCCAAAAGTTATTATGCTCATATATTAAAACAAACAAAATAATCACCCAGCATATTCCAACATAGTGAGATAAATGAGATTATATGGAAACACAGATATTCAGTGTTTCCTGACCAGACTGTATATCCTATAACATATTAATTGTAAAATGAAACATTGAACTATATCAGGAACCCAGAACTTAAGCTCACATAAAATTCTATGTCAAGTGGCTCTACATTTTAGTCTTTAAAAATTATCTTCACCATAGATAAAATATTTAAGGAAATTTAATATCAATGCCTCTCAGAGAAAAATAATTGTATGAACCATGAAGATAAAAAACTTGTACAGCTATCATGAAACCAATAGATTGTGCAGTGTTGAGGTCAAAGTTCTTTGTCCTTTTGCTGTAGGGTAATGCATAGTAATTCTACCAAGATAAAACAAAACAAAACCCGAAAACAAAGAATGCGGTATTATATCAGGATAGGTCTCCATCAGTCATTAGAAATCTACTTGGCAAAAGGAATTTCTCTCCCTTTTTTTTTCCTTTTTTTTTTTTTTTTTTGCTTTTTTAAAAATTAGATATTTACTTTATTTACATTTGAAACGTTGTCCCCTTTCCTGGTTTCCCCTCCAAGAACCCACTGGTTTTATGTGGAGATCCTTGATTCACTTGGACTTGAGCTTTGTACAAGGATATAAGAATGGATGGATGTACATTTTTCTACATGCTAATCGCCAGTTAATCCAGCACAATTTATTGAAAATTCTGTCTTTTTTTCCACTGGATAGTTTTAGCTCCTTTGTCAAAATCAAGTGACCATTGGTGTTTGGGTTCATTTCTGGGTCTTCAATTCTGAGCCTTTAATCTACCTGTCTGTCGCTGTACCAGTACCATGCAGTTTTTATTGTAATTGCTCTATGGTACAGATTGAGGTCAGGCATGGTGATTCCACCAGAGATTCTTTCATTGTTACACTAGGTTGTTTGTTATTCCAGATGAATTTGCAAATTTCTCTGTCTAACTCTGTGAAGAATTGAGTTGGTATTTTGATGGGGATTGTATTGAATCTGTAGGTTGCTTTCAGCAAGATGACCATTTTTACTCTATTAATCCTGCCAATCCATGAGTATGGGGGATATTTCCATCTTCTGAGGTCTTCTTCAATTTCTTTCTTCAGAGACTTGAAATTCTTTGTTGTTGTTGTTGTTTTTTTGTTTGTTTGTTTGTTTTTGTTTTTCGAGACAGGGTTTTTCTGTATAGCCCTGGCTGTCCTGGAACTCACTTTGTAGACCAGGCTGGCCTCAAACTCAGAAATCCGCCTGCCTCTGCCACCTGACTGCTGGGATTAAAGGTGTGCACCTCCATGCCCGGCTGAGACTTGAAATTCTTGTCATACAGATCTTTCACTTGCTTTGTTAGAGTCACACCAATGTATTTTATATTATTTGTGACTATTATGAAGGGTATTGTTTCCCTAATTTCTTCCTCAGACTGTTATGCTTTGTGTTATCCTTATCACTGATTTGTTTGAGTTAATTTTATATCCAGCTACCTTGCTGACGTTGTTTATTAGGTTTAGAAGTTCTCTGGTGGAATTTTTAGGGTCACTTATATATACTACCATATCATCTGCAAATAGTGAAACTTTGATTTCTTCCTTTCCAATTTGAGTTCCTTTGATCTCCTTTTGATGTGTAATTGCTCTGGCTAGGACTTCAAATACTATATTGAATAGTATAGAACCCTATAGAGTGAGTGAGCAGCCTTGTCTAAAATACTCAAAATTATGGGCCACAATGATAGCAGTTCTTAGAGCAAAACTCATAGCTCTGAGTGCCTCCAAAATGAAACTGGAGAGAGCATACACTAGCAGTGCTAGAACAAAAAGAAACAAATTCACCCAAGATGAGTAGACAGCAGGAAATAATCCAACTCAGGGCTGAAATCAACCAAGTAGAAACAAACAGAACTATTCAAAGAATCAATCAAACCAAGAGCTGGTTGTTTGAGATAATCAACAAAATAGATAAACCCTTAGCCATACTAGCTAGCGGGCACAGAGACAGTATCTTATTTAACAAAATCAGAAATGAAAAGGAAGTAATAACAACTGAATCTGAGAAAATCAAAAAAAAAAAAATCATCAGATCCTACTACAAAAGCCTATAATCAACAAAACTGGAAAATCTGGATGAAATGGAACCAGTTACTGAAGGTAAATCAGGATCATATTAACAATCTAAGTAGTCCCATATACCCCCTTAAGAAATAGAAGCAGTCATTAATAGTCTCCCAACCAAAAAAAAAAACCCAGGACCAGACAAGTTTAGTGAAGAGTTCTATCAGACCTTCAAAGAAGACCTACTACCAACACTTCTCAAAATATTCCACAAAATAGAAACAGAAGGTACTTTACCCAATTTGTTCTATGATGCCACAATTACTCTGATACCTAAACCACATAAACACAGAAAGAAAACTTCAGACTAATTTCCCTAATGAATATCAATGCAGAAATACTCAATAAAATTCTTGCAAACTGTATCCTAGATCACATCAAAATGATCACACTTCATGATCAAGTAGGTCCTGATCCCCAGGGATGCAGGGATGGTTCCGTATACAGAAATCCATCAACGAAATTCCCTATATAAACAAACTCAAAGAAAAACCATATGAATATCTCATTACATGCTGAGAAAGCATTTGACAAAATCTAACACCCCTTCATGATAAAAGTCTTAGAAAGATCAGGAATTCAAGGCCCATATCTAAACCTAGTAAAAGCAATATATGGCAAACCAGTAGCCAACATCAAGCTAAGTGGAGGGAAATTTGAAGCAATCCCACTAAAATCAGAAATTTCACTCTTTTGTTTTTAATCTTAGAATTCACTTTTTTTTTTCATTTTTTATTAGAAATTTTCTTCATTTATTTCAAATGCTATTCCAAAAGCCCCCTATACTCTCCTCTGCCCTGCTCCCCTACCCATCCACCCCTACTTCTTGGCCCTGGCCTTCCCCTGTACTGGGGCATATAAAGTTTGCAAGACCAAGGGGACTCTCTTCCCAATAATGGCCGATTAGGCTATCTTCTGCTACATATGCAGCTAGAGACACCAGCTCTGGGGGTACTGGTTAGTTCATTTTGTAGTTCCACCTATAGAGTTGCAGCCCTCTTCAGCTCCTTGGGTACTTTCTCTAGCTCCTCCATTGAAGGCCCTGTGTTCCTTCCAATAGATGACTGTGAGCATCCACTTCTCTATTTGCCAGGCACTGGTATAACCTCACAAGAGTCAGCTATATCAGGGTCCTTTCAGAAAAATCTTGCTGGTATATGCAATAGTGCCTGCATTTGGTGGCTGATTATGGGATGGATCCCCAGGTGGGGCAATCTCTGTATGGTCCATCCTTTGTCTCTGCTCCAAACTTTGTCTCTGTAACTCTTTCCATGGGTATTTTGTTCCCTATTCTAAGGAGGAATGAAGTATCCACACTTTGGTCTTCCTTCTTCTTGATTTTAATGTGTTTTACAAATTGTATCTTCGGTCTTCTAAGTTTCTGGGCTAATATCCGCTTATCAGTGAGTGCATATCTAGTGACTTCTTTTGTGATTGGGTTACCTCACTAAGGATGATATCCTCCAGATACATCCATTTGCCCAAGAATTTCATAAATTCATTGTTTTTAATAGNTGAGTNGTANTCCATTGTGTAAATGTACNACANTTTCTGTATCCATTCCTCTNTTGAGGGACATCTGGGTTCTTTCCAGCTTCTGGCTATTATAANTAAGGCTGCTATGAACATAGTGGAGCATGTGTCCTTATTACCAGTTGGAACATCTTCTGGTTATATGCCTAGAAGAGTTATTGCTGGATCTTCCAGTGGTACTATGTCTAATTTTCAGATTGATTTCCAGAGTGGTTGTACAAGCTTGCAATCCCACCAGCAATGGAAGAGTGTTCCTATTTCTCTGCATCCTCGCCAGCATCTGTTGTCCCCTGTATTTTTGATCTTAGCCATTCTGACTGGTATGAGGTAGAANCTCAGGGTTGTTTTAATTTGCATTTCCCTGATGATTAAGGATGTTGAACATTTTTTTCAAGTGCTTTTCAGCCCTTCGGTATTCCTCAGTTGAGAATTTTTTGTTTAACTCTATACCCCATTTTTAATGGGGTTATTTGAATTTCTGGAGTCTAACTTCTTGAGCTCTTTGTGTATATTGGTTGGATATTGGTCCCCTATAGGATTTAGGATTGGTAAAAATCCTTTCCAAATCTGTTGGTGACCTTTTTGTCTTATTGACAGTGTCAATAAGACAAAAACTTTGCAATTTACACAATTTACACAATTTTATACAAGCAATTTTATACAAGCTTTGCAATTTTATGAGGTCCGATTTGTTGATTCTTGATCTTAACAGCACAAGCCATTGATGTTCTATTCAGGAATTTTTTCCCTGTTCCCATATCTTCGAGGCTTTTCCCCACTTGGAAAAAAAAGACAGCATTTTCAACAAATGATGCTGGCACAACTGGTGGTTATCATGTAGAAGAATGCGAAGTTATCCATTCTTATCTCCTTGTACAGAGCTCAAGTCTAATTGGATCAAAGAACTCCACATAAAACCAGGAATTTCACTGTTAAGAAAAAACATTTTTATAAGTCCTTGGAGATTCTATAAAACCATAAGTAAATTCATAATTTGTGAAATCTTTACTGTATTGTATTTAGTTTTCCATACATGTATGTTTTTTAAGTAATGGAGAATAGTTTAAGATAAAATACAAATTAAACATATTTCTTAGTAAAAATAAATATTTTTTATCTTTAGCTCAGTGAGTCATTTTAGGTTTCCTGAGACAATTGTCCTCACTGGCAGACAATTGTTTGGTCAGAATCAGGAAGTTAGTATTCTGTAGTACTAGAGTAGAATTGATTGTCATTGATGTGACCTTGATTGTCATTGATGTGACCTCTGGAGATGTGCGTGAGATTTGTGAGACACTTCCTCTCCTGGTCCGTGATCTTCTTTATCTTCTGACTTTTCCTTTTCAAAATTATAGTAACTTTGAAGGATATAAATAGTTTGTAAAAGGTCCCATCTTGGACAGTTTAATGGCTCTAATTTATTAGATCCAGGTGACTTATATCTCATAGTATTACTACAGAAATGCTGTTGTGAGGTTACGGTGTCACAAATGTACCATATTTTAATCCTCCTCAGTTTTGGTCAGATGGTTAGGGTGGTCTGTGACTCATTAGAATTTTCTTTCTGCAGTTTAAAAACATATTTTCATACTTTGTTTCTAAGCCTCACCAAACTTTACGTATTAGGTTTGGCATTAATTTGTGATCCTTTCTTCAAACACACATGGAATACAGCAAAATATTTGTTTAAAGAGTTTCAGAAAAGGTAAAGTTCTGGCTTCTAAGTGTATTTGCTCAAAGTTTTGCTTCTCCTTAGGATGCACAGTGCTGCAAGCAATGGCATACACACATTCAGATATATTATATTGGTACCATGAACAGCAAAGCTTAAGTTCATTAATGAGATGAATTCCAGAGAAATAAGACCTTAGGAGGGGAGACTGAGCAATGAAAACATGTCTGCAATAAACAATTCATGAGTGAAGAGTGAACGGTGTGAAAATAAATTGGGAGAAAGTACTGAAAATGGATGAGCTCTCACGATAACAAGTCACAGGTTGTCCCTGAAAAACAGAAGTCAGAACATATTGGGCAGAAACTGGGGGATAGAGAGGTGTTCTATGGAACGTTTGGCAGTGAAAACAGACAAGAGGTAGATCTTTGTGACTCTGATATGGAAATGTCTGGTACAAATGGTGGTAGCTAGGATTCATTTATCTGGCAGCTTATATCCTTTTTTTTCCCTCACATAAAGAGAGGTATAATTGTCTCTAGGAGAGTGTCAGTAACTCCTCTTTTCTCTTCATCTTAACTATTTTTCTTATAGCTTTAGGGCAAACATATGGCAAGGACTTTGCCACAGCGAGAAAAGTTTTGCATCCTACCTTCTTTTCCTATAGGATTCTCTGATTATATAATACAGAATTTAGCTGTCACTGAAGAAAGGGAAAGAAACATGTTCATATCGCTAGGGTGTAGATGCACAGAATATATGGATGCAAAGTGTTATTATAAGACTCAAAAAGATGTTCTTCCATAGATTTAGATGGTTTATGACTTTTCTCGATAACTGGTATTTTAAGAACTGGAGTCAGAATCTCATCTTCAGTATCTCTGGCTATAGTTTGAATAAGGACAGAATACAAGTTCTCAAAGATTTTGATTTACAAATCTGTGCAAATTTCTAATGATGCCTAGAGGAGAGAGATGGTGCTAAATATGAAATGATGGAAGATTTAGGGAAGTGGAGACTTCAGAGGTATAGAAAGGGCCATGTCTTTTTATCTCACTGCTAATGGAAAAAATGTCCCTAAACAATTTTAAAGTTGAATTTTCTACTTTTTAGTGAGTTAGAGATAAATTATGAAAGGTACTAAGAAAGAGCAATTATCGGAAGATAAGAAGAGATAATTACCATGAACATATGTAGATAGAGAAAAATCACACCATTTAGACTATAGACTTTTTTGGTGGGAAATACTTAATATGGATATACTGATAACACATAACCTATAAATATATTCATATATTTATTTAACTTGTCATATAAATGCTTTATGATTTTCTACATAACCTTCACAGAAGTATTTTATTATAAGAAGTTATTTATCTATGACATATGAGCAGTACTCAGAATGTTACATAAATCATGGCAATATAATTTATACATATGACAATTTTAAGTGGCATCATTTAGAGCTTTAATTGCCTGATAAGCTAATACTCCTCAAACAATTCCATAAAATATCAACAGAAGGCATACTACCTAATTAATTCTATAAAGCCACAATTACTCTGATGCCTAACCACACAAGGAACCAACAAAAAAGAGAACTTCAGATCAATTTTACTTACGAATATTGATGTAAAAACACTTCTACCAAAAGCAGTGTACAGATTCAACTCAATTACCATAAAAATTCTAACACAATTCTTCAAAGACATGGAAAAAGCAATTCTCAAATTCATCTGTAAAATTTGAAAACCCAGAATAGTTAAAACAAGAAAAGAAATTCTGGGGAATCATCATCTCTGACCTCAAGCTAGCTACACTGCAGAGCAACATTGATAAAAACTGCATGGTATTGGAACAGAGACAGAAAGGTTGATCAATGAAATAGCATTGAAAACACAGAAATAAAACCACATACTTAAGACAATTGATCTTTGGAAAAGAAGCCAGAAATATACGATGGAAAAAAAATGAAAGTATTGTCAATAAATGGTGCTGATCTAACTGGCAGTCTGTATATAGAAAAATCAAAATAGATCCATATTTTCACCTTGAATAAATTTCGAGTCCAAGTGAATCAAGGACTTCAACATAAAACTAGATACACTACAGTAGGAAAGAGCCTCAAACTCATTTACAAAGGGATGGGGTGGAATTTCCTAAACAGAACTCCAATGGCTCATGCTCTAAGATCAAGAATTGATCAATAGGACCTCATGAAACTGAAAAGCTTCTATAAGGCAATGGTCATAGTCAATAGGACAAATTGGCAACCTACAGATTGGGAAAAACCTTCACTAACCCCACATCCAATGGAGGGATAATATCCAAAATATATAAAGAACTCAACAAGCTAATCACCAAAAACCAAACAACCCAATCAAAAAATGGTGTGTAGAACTAAACAGAGAATTCACAACAGAGGAATATCAAATGGCTGAGAAACACTTAAATGTTCAAAGTCCTTAGTGATCAGAGAAATGCAAATCAAAAGGATGCTGAGATTCCACCTTACACCAATCAGAATGGCTAAGATCAAAAACTCTGGTGACAGCACATGTTGGAGAGGATGTGGAGAAAGAGGAACTCTCCTCCACTGTTGGTAGAATTGCAAACTGGGACAACCACTCTGGAAATCTACCTGGAGGATCCTCAGAAAATTGGAAATAAATCTACCTGAAGACCCAGCTATACCACTCTTGGGCATACACCCAAAAGATGCCTCACCATGCCACAGGGGCCCATGTTCCACTATGCTCATAGTGGACTTATTTGTGATAGCCAGAAGCTGGCAACAACCCAGATGTCTCACAACAGAAGAATTCATACAGAAAATATGGTTCATTTACACAGTGGAGTACTATTCAGCTATTAAGAAGGACTTCATGAGTTTTGCAGGCAAATGGATGGGACTAGAAAATATCTCCATCCTGAGTGAGGTAACTCAAACCCAAAAGAACATGAATAGGTATGTACTAACTAATAAGTGGATATTAGCCAAAAAAGTACAGAATATCCAGGATACAATCCACAGAACTCAAAAATATTAACAAGCTGAAGGGCCAAGTGAGGAAGCCTCAGTCCCCCTCATGAAGGAGAAGAAAGCAATCATGGGCGACAGGGCAGAGTGAGGGAGAGATCTGGGTGGGAAAGGGGGCAGACAGGGAAAAAGGGGAACATGATCAGGTACTGGGGGGGGGGGAATAGGTGTGAAGCCTTGAGGGTCAGCAGAATGATTGGAAATATGCCACCTTTGGGGGTAGTGGGTAGGGACACCCTCTAGAAAGTCCCAGAGACCTGGGAGGTGAGAGCCTCTCAGAACTCAAAGGGAAGGACTTTTGATGAAAGGCCCAATGGTGGGAGAGGGAAATTGTAGCATCCACCTCCAGTAGAAAGACAGGGCCTTAAGGGAGAGATGGAGTTGCCGTCCAACAGTCAAAATCTCTGAACCAGAAGTGTTTCTGTCTAAATGAACTGCAGGGACAAAAATGGAGACGAGACTGAGGGAAAGAAGGTTCAGTGACAGGCCCAAATCGGGATCCATCTCAGGGGAAGGCTCCAGGACCTGACACTATTGCTGATGCTCCAGTGTGCTTATAGACAGGAGCGTAGCATGGCTACCCTCTGCGAGGCCCAACAAGCAGATCGAAGAGTCAGTTGCAGATTATCTTTTTAACCTCAAAATCTGCTAAGCTGCCGCTCGCCTTCATTTTAGAAGCATGAGTAAGGAGACTCAGATTCGGAAGCCAGTGTTGTCAGGGTGTTTCCCCATTCAATATTTAACTTAGTGTATGTCTTATAATGGTGTGTGTGTGGAATTAGACAAGTGTTAAGAAAAGTCACGCAAATTAGCCTTCTAGGTGAAGCAGCAGCATCTTGTCCAATATTTTCCCTAATGATTTTTATTGTCTCATAATGAATCGTCTTCTTTTACCCTCTTCATTGTTCCAAGTATAATTGATCAATCCTTATGTCTTCTCAAATGGGCAATTTCATTGAATTGAGAGGGGAAAAATGGAAAAAGCCTTTAGCACTCCTTCCAAGAGCTGAGACAATTGTTTTGGCAATCATTGCTAAAATAATTAACTCTGAACATGAATTTACCCAGGGCGATTCTTTTGCAAGATAACACCTAGAACCATTTGGTTCAGTTTTGATTCAGCCAATGTGTGCCAGATTCAATCAATTTAGTCCTATGTATTTAAAATATAATTTCAACATATGATCAGTACAAAATTATTAATGAAATATGAATGTGTTGGATAGTTTTTGTCAACTTTATACAAACCCAGACATACTGAAAAATCACAATTGAGGAAATGCCTTCATAAGATACTATGGGCATTTCTTTGGGAATGTTCTTGATTGGCAAATTATTTTTATGTAATATATATATATATATATATATATATATATATATATGTAAGATAAATATATATAAATATATATTTTAAATGCATAGGGACAAATGGAGTGAACCTGGCACACATGAGCATAATCAAATTACATACTATATATATTACATTAAATATATATATATATATATACATAATTAAATTTTTACTTAAAATTTTATTTAAATTTATTTAAATTTTTGTGTAGATTTATTTAAATGTTAAAGAAAATTTATAATTTTATTTAAAAATAAAAATGTGTATATTTAATATATATTTATTTAAAGGATTAATGGTCTTTATTATTCTTTTACACACACACACACACACACACACACACACACCCTACTGTGAGAAATGCCCCTCTGGGCAGTGGTGTTCTAATATATGTTTGAAAGGAACCTAAACATTAGTGTGGGAGCCAGTCAGTAAGTAGCATTTCTGTGTGGTTTATGTTTCAGTTTCCTGCCTTCACTTTCTGCCTTCAGTCCCTTCCAGGATGGACTGCAACACACAAAATGACAAAGGCCTTTTCTCCCAAATGCCTTTGGTCAGTGGTTTTTTTTTTTTTTTAACACAGTACCAGAAAGTTAACTAGGATATTTTGATAGTTTGTTACAATAAGCTTTCCATATTTATTCCAGATGCCTTTCACATTTCTATTACAAATAACAGGGGCAGATTCTATCTAAAGTGCCTAATAGCTACATGAGGTCTTCTTAAAATTCAGAGTATTCTTAAAATGTATTTTAAAATGGCTACTTTGTCTCTATAGAAATGGATCTTTATTTTATTGAATAAATTTCTTTCCATAAAGGAGAGAGAACAGTGGGTGTAAGGTATCAGTCAAATACTTTTAGGTTTCAAATTCTGTGGTTTTGTTCTGAGCCTTGCAACTCTGTTTCTGGTTTGCTTGACTTTTCTTTTTCATTTTCCCTATTTCCCCTCTGTCCTCCATCCAACCTATGTCACCTACTTTCCAATCCTTCTCAGGTTTGTTCTTTAATTCTCTCTCTAGCTCTCTCTCTCTCTCTCTCTCTCTCTCTCTCTC
>NC_034591.1:3085852-3094973 GCF_900095145.1 Mus pahari
TCTCTCTCTCTCTCTCTCTCTCTCTCTCCCTCCCTCTATCTCAAACACACACACACACACACACACACACACACACACACACACACTCACACACACACAGAGTCACACACACACAGAGTCACACATTATACATTTGTAAATATAAACTGAGTTGATTTATTATTGCACGTGTGTGTGTGTGTGTGTGTGTGTGTGTGTGTGTGTTTGTGTGTGTGTGTATGTGTGTGTGTGTTCATGTTTAGAATTGTCCACCTGGGAACTGAAGTGCAAATTTAAGGGTTCTTTGGAAATTCAGTTGCATTATGTGCTGTTTTGCTGGGGCAAATGTGAAGGAATTGAAGCAGACACAGGTGAAAGATTAAGGCAGGCTCACTGAAACAGACACAAGTGAAATCTTATTCTGCTAAAGCAAACACATACAAGGACATGTGATTAAGGATTTTTCACTAATGAAGCATGTGTATTGGTCTGCCTTCCATTTTGTAGTCTCTCTCCATAGAGAGGAACACACCAAATTCTTCTGGTGGTATGTTGTGGCTTTTTGCAGTTTCTTGCAGTTTCCTTGGACTCAGGGCCTATTGACAGAGTAATGTCATCTGCTACAGACTCATGTGCAAGACCCTTGGAGGACATGTGATGCTTGGAGAGAGTATAAATAGGAGTCGACTGACAGTGACTGAACTTGGCTTGCTGGTAGAGCTAGCTGTGCAATGGTTTATGGTCTCGAATCATTACTGATGATCTTTGCTTCGCTCATCTTTGCTTTGCTGAGAGAGGCACGGCTGAGAACGTTTCCTGGTGTTCCTGTTGGTCCTGGTCCGTCCTTCTGATTTGTGCAAAGGCTGAAGCCTGGCTTTCTCTGCTAGTAGTGCCACTACCTCTGATTCATGGTTGCTATCCCGATTCTACCCAACTGAACTGATGGTATATCTATGAAGTGCTTGCAAGTATATTGAACTGCTGCTGATAATCTGTAAAATGAACTGCTGATTTCTTGACGAAGAAGACAGGATGTGCTCTGAAGAACCATTTCTAAACAGGTCCACTTCCCTTGAATCCTTTGTTTTCCATTACCTATGGCATGTGGTGAGCTAGAAGGGAGATTAAAGTATTTAAGAATCATCATTAAAAAGTAGGCTTTGAAAAAATTAAAGTTACAGGGAATGGGCATGGGCCTTGATCCTAGTGAAGACTAATTCTAGCTCTCTGTGCAGTCATGTATTGCTTAGTACTTTCTAGGGGTAAAGCCTTGTGAGACCTTCCAATCCATGTCGCCATGCCTATTGGTGTTGCAAGATTTCTGTTTCTGTTTTGACAGCTATATTTTTTTTTAATTTCCTGTTATGGGTAATTTTTTTCCTGTTATATAAGAAAATGCTATTTCACAGCAGATGCCCTGGCCATTTAGCTCTTACAATCTTTCTGCCTCCTCTTTTAGGATACCCCCTCATTCTTCTGTGTAGGGACTACATTATAAACTTATCTGTTGGGACTGAAAACTCCATGGTCAGTTGTTCTCTGCATTTTTTCCTTTATTATTATTATTATTTTCTTTATTTATATTTCAAATGCTATCCCGAAAGTTCCCTATACCCCTCCCCCACCCCTGCTCCCCTACCCACCCACTCCCACTACTTGGCCCTGGCCTTCCCTGTGCTGGGTCATATAAAGTTTGCAAGACCAAGGGGCCTCTCTTCCCAATGATGGTCGATTAGGCCATCTTCTGTTACATATGCAGCTAGAGACTCGAGCTCAGGGGGTACTGGTTAGTTCATATTGTTGTTGCACCTACAGGGTTGCAGCCCCCTTCAGCTCCTTGGGTACTTTCTCTAGCTCCTCCATTGGGGGCCCTGTGTTCCATCCAATAGCTGACTGTGAGCATCCACTTCTGTGTTTGCCAGTCACTGGCATAACCTCACAAGAGGCCGCTATATCAGGGTCCCTTCAGCAGAATCTTGCTGGCATGTGCATTAGTATCTGGGTTTGGTGGGTGATGATGGGATGGATTCCTGGATGGGGTAGTCTCTAGATAGTCCATCCTTTCATCTTAGCTCTAAATTTTGTCTCTGTACCTATATCCTTTCATGGGTATTTTGTTCCTTATTCTATCCGCAATGGTCCCTGAGTATTGCAAAGGAAGCCTATTTGGTGGGAGATGAGAGCCATATCAGGCATGAAATCCTTTCTATTGAGGGGGTCTGGATTCAAATGAGAACGCCTTTGATAGTTACCCTCAGGATATAAGAGGCACTATTGAACCTTCTGCAATATGTTGCTGTCCTGGCCACTGTTGTGCTGTATAAGAGTTACACCTCTGTATTTCTAGCTATTGCTTTTCTCCTTGTGACAACTTGCATAGCTCTTTCCAGCATTATAACTATTTCTTTAAGAAAGTGAGAAAGATGGTGTGCTATTAGAAAGTGAGGAGGTGGGGAGGATCTGAGAGGAGACAAAGGAGACTCTGATCATCATATATTGTATGAAAACATATTTTCAATAAAATGATTAGTTTGTTGAAAATGTCCTTTAATATATTTTGACCATATTCAGCCCCTCCCCCAACTCCTCCCAAATACTTCTTGCAATCATATATCCAGAGGCAATCTTTGAAATGTGAAAGAATTGATAGGAATAAGAGCCATAACAACCAAATTAGTGCAACATGCTTGATAAGGGGCTGCTCATCTTAGGATTATACTTCTTGTTGCCCAAGAAAATTTTTACATATCATCAATGAGATATTTTCAATGCTCTATGCTAAGAATTACCTAACTCACAGATTAAAGTTAGACTCATTAACCACTCACTGAGCAGTCACGCACACACATTTATTTTTTAGATGTGACTTCATAAGGAACTTGAATTATTTACTGGAATTTCAAGGGTTTTGCTATAAACAACTATCTCACCAATCATATGGAAATCTCCCAACTTTTCTAGGCTGTTTTGTTTTTGTTGGAGGTATGGTGGGTCGTGAATACAGCTTGACATTGTAGTAAATACACCTTGAAAAAGGAACTTGTGATTTATATCTGTTGAACATGTGATAAAACGACGCAACATTCTTTCTAATATGGTATGATCAGATGTATAGGCAGAGTACTGGAATCACCACACAAGCACACAGACTGCTTCTCTATATGTTCTGTATGCCAGTCCTCAGTACCTGCCACATACTGAGACTGTCTTTGATGTTGAGAATTGTTGACTAGTTAATTTAAAGTCTTTTTTAGAACAGTTAAAGGGAATGTGTCATATTATTTAAGGAAAGATTTTATATAGCCTTATTTACATACATGTATGTCAATATATACACATATACACACATATTTATATATTTTCCTGGTGGCATCATATCCTAGATATAGTAATTTAATTGATATTCTTTAAAAATATTTTTTTCATAAAACACTTTCTTTTACATATTCAGTAATTACACTAAAACTGTTACAATTTGATTGATAGTATGATAATTGATGATTCAATTGTACTTACCAACTTAAAACACATTTCTAGGTAAGTAAGATACTTGAGGAGTCTCTTGTGTTTCTGTTTCCTTAGATACTAGGCAAGACATGATACAAAATTCCAATTGATTTGTGGCAGAAAATTTACTATTTTGGTCTCCTGTTCCAAATAAGTGTTTTATTTGATAACAATGCCCAGTTAATTATTATAACAAACTCAAAAATTAGTAATTTACTATTTATAGTATTATAATTAGAGAATTTCCCTAACCTGAACTTTAGTGCATAATATCCATCACCAAGAATACTTCAAGATAAAACAAAAATTGCTTTTAAATAAAATACTGATGTGTAGTAGCTATAAAGCCTGGATATTGCTTTACTAATTTTAAATGAAGTGGAACATGACCAGCTTTCAAAAACTGTCCTTAAAGGCAGTGTAATAGTTACCTGTGCTCAAGAAAGTGTGTGTATGTGAAATGAGGTGTTGAATGTTTTCCACTAAAAGCTATACCTAAGAGGAGTAATAAAGATGCGAACATTGAAAAGGAAGCAATAAGGAAAGCAAAGCATATCAGACAGCTCATTACAGACACAGGTCAGGAAATTGCAAGACAGCATTTATAAGCAGCAGTGAAGTAAATTTCCCCCAGCAACGTTGGTTCAGACATAACCAAACCATGCACACAGTTTCTACTGCGAAGATAGACCTGATATAAAGATGTTTCTAATGCGAAGAGCTTGGGTACCCTAGCAAGAAAGAACTGCTTGTTCTTTGGGTGGACAGAGGGAATGCCACTGAGTGAATATGGCTACCTTCAGATTCTTCTGAGAAGATTGTGTGACATGAGTTGGTTCAATGACATGAAATAATGAGAAAAAGCTCTGTAGATAAAGCTATTTTTAATAATAATGCCTCCCCATAAACTATATTTACTCTTTCTATCTGCCTCGCTGCTTCTAGGTAGAACAAGATTAATGACTTCTGTGTGAATTGTCTTGCATAGATCTGAGGCTTAAGCAATGGATGAAACAGACTTCTAAGTGTCTGAGCAAGCTTATCTTTAACCAGATTTTACCTACATAGTCAGGGGTGGGAGGTGGGGGAAATCTGTAGAAGGTCCCAGAGACCTGGGATAAGGAGGCTTCCAGGTGTCAATGCAGGTGACCTTAGCCTAGACGCCTAACAGTGGGACATGGAACCTGAAAAGGCTACCTCTTGTAGCCAGGCCTTCCCCAGAGGAAGGTTGGGGACAAAAAAAAAAAAAAAACAACCCATAAAACTTTCAACCCAAAATTTGTCCTGTCTAAGAGAAATGCAGGGACAGAGATGTAAGAGAGACAGAAGGAATGGCCAACAAATAACGAGGCCAACTTGAGACCCATTCTGCCAATTCCTGGCACTATTAATAATACTCTGCTATCCTTACAGGCAGGAGCCTAGCATAACCATTGTCTGAGAGGCTCTACCCAGCTCCTGACTAATACAGATACATATACCAACAGCCAAACATTGGACAGAGATTCCAGCATACAGAAGAGTTGGGGGAAGGATTGACGGTCCTGACAGGGATAGTGTCCCCTCTGTGTAAGAACAACAGGATCAAGTAACCTGGACTTCTGGGAACTCTCAAAGATCTAGCTTCCAACCAAGGAGCATACACTGGCTGGACCAAGGCTCCTGACAACCATGTAGTAGACAGACATTTCAGTCCCCATGCGGGTTCCCCAACAACTGAAGCAGAGGCTCTCCCCTAAAGAGGTAGCCTGACTGTGGTCTCCATTTCCCAATAGGGCTGCCTTGTCTGGTCTCAGTGGGATAGAATGTGTCTAATCCTGCAGAGAATTGATGTGCCAGGGTGGGAGGATATGGTAGCGGGCACACTCTCAGAGGAGAAGCAGAGAGGGATGGATGGAGGGATTCTGTGAGGAGGCAGCATTTGGGATGTAAATAAGTCACTGAATAAGAAGAAAATGCAAAGAACTATTTTGTAAATATTAGGGGGCGTGGCCTTATTGGAGGAGGTGCTTCACTTGGGTTGGCCTCTGTGATTTCAAAAGCCCATGGTATTCCAAGTTAGCTTTCTCTGCCTTGTGTTTACAGCTAATGCTATCAACTCTCAGCCACTGCACCAATGCTATACCTACATATTTCCTCCTATGCTCCCGGCAGCGATGATCACAGACTCTAAATTGAACCTGGGTGTAATCCCCCAAGACAATAGGGTGTGATAGTCTATTCTAAATTTTTAGTTTACCTTTGTTGCATTTCTCCACCTTTGGCTAGTTCACCACTATTTTAGAGATATCATTTAACCTTTTAATAGTAACACTGCTGGGAGTTTCCATTCACCCAATTTTGTTGGAAAACAAAACAACAACAAAACCCCAATTCATTAGGGGATCAAATCATCTTATTTACTGTGAAAGATTATCTAGGTTTTAGGGATATCTCAGTCAATAAGGTGCTTGTCCTGTGTAAGCCTGAAGACCCAAGTTCGATTCCCAGAATCATATTAAAAACCAAATGTAGTGGTGGCTGCATGTAGTTCCAGTGCTACTGAGGCAGAGACAGGAGGATGCCTGGGACTCCCTGACCATAAAGCCTGCATAAATTGGTGAGCTGCATGTCCCACTCAGAGAATTCTCTAAAAGTTATAAGGTAAATGCTTCTAAGGAACAGGACATGAGGTTTGCTTCTGCCCATCTCCATGTGCACCTGAACAAGTACACATATTTATATGTGTATTCAAAGATGATTACATTAGTCAGACTTTGCAGTGCATGCCTGCTATTATAGCACTCAGAAGGCTCAGAAAGGATAGCTAATCCAAAAACCAATCAACCAACCAACCAACTATCCAATCAACCAACCAACCAGGAAGAAAAACAACACAGAAAAAGTGTATGTGTGTGTACGTGTATGTATGTGTGTGTACGTGTATGTATGTCTGTGTATGTGTATGTGTGTATGTATGTGTGTACGTGTATGTATGTGTGTACGTATATGTATGTGTGTGTACGTGTATGTATGTGTGTTTACGTGTATGTTTGTATGTGCATGTGTATGTATGTGTGTGTATGTGTATGTATGTGTGTGTACATGTATTGTGTGTGTACATGTATGTATGTGTGTGTATGTGTATGTATGTGTGTGTACGTGTATGTATGTGTGTGTATGTGTATGTATGTGTGTGTACGCACATCCTGCCATGTCACCAGAAGACCAATGCAGGATTGGTTCTCCTCTTTCACTTCCTTAGATGCAGGGTTCCTCTTTCATCTGACTACACTGGCAACTCGGTCCATGAGCTCCTGCGGTTTTTCTCACCTCCAATCTGTCTTTAGGAGACTGAGCTTACAGGTGCTCACACTACTCAAGCTGTCTTTATATAGATTCTAAGAACTCAAAATCAGGACCTCATGTTGTCATTTCCATCACTTTTACGCAGAGAACCATCTCCATGGACCAGTTAATGTATCTTTTAAAAAATTAACATTTAATGGTCTGTTCTGCAGAACAGATTGTAGAAGCATACTTATGCTTCAGAAAGAGAAAACTGTATTTGGTGAGGCTTGCCAACATACAGAGTAGAAAAATCTGGTTTTGTTTCATTTTCTTTTTTTCTTTTCTATTTTCTATTTTTCCTTTTCTTTCTCTTTTTTTTTCTTTTCCGTCCTTTCTCCTTTCTTTCTTTCTTTCTTTCTTTCTTTCTTTCTTTCTTTCTTTCTTTCTTTCTTTCTTTCTTTCTTTCTTTCTTTCTTTCTTTCTTTCCTTCCTTCCTTCTTTTAAAATAAGGGGTAAAAGCCATAATCCAGAGTGAAAATAGCCAACAGTATGTCGGTCCCCAGTAGGTCATTATGGCAGACAAGATTCCACAGGCACAGAAAGCAGGCTGAGATCTGACCAATCATGAAATTAAAATGCTGATTATTTATTTATGCTAAATGTTGTTTTGGCTTCTGTTTGTCAAACACTGCTGCAGCTGTTCTGAGAGGAGATTTACAGTGAGGAAACAATGGGAAACTCAAGAGTCATGCTCTATATTGGAAAATGTGGGCAGATCATACATAAGAATATTTTAGCAACCAGTCAGGTAGAATATCATGCCCAGTCACTTTGGCTGTGATAAGGTTAAACCCAGGAGGCAAGCAAGACTTCATCAACTTTGCCTTAGTCAGTAATCCCATAGCACTCCCAGATATTGTGAAGCAGAAAGATACAATTCTACTATTCTGTTTCTCCAAATTGTGTTTCCTGCAGAAGCAAGACAAATGAAGGACATGTTTCCTTATCCACCTCATGCTGCTCAGAGCACCACTGTTTGTGAATTTTTAAGTGGAATTGGAAATTGCGTTTATTTCCCTGATTTTTTATTTGCAAGTTTCATGGTCCAAACCTGTGTGGCTTCTGATGAAAAGTGACAGCTAGAAGTTGCAGCCAGTTTAAGAGTGACATACTGTGCTAACACTCAGCACATCTCCAGCTTAAAGAATTAGAGAACACTAATATGCACACTGCAGAGGGAAGAAATCCATCTATCTTTATTTTTCTTCAACCATGCAAAACAAAGGCAAACCTGCATCCCCTGACTTCAACACATTCAAAATAAGTAGACTAAGAGGGTTAAGGAGCCACTAGCCACCCTTTTATCCTCTCCTGAATATTCCACTTTAAGTTTGCCAGTCTACCATGAAAATGAAATGAAAAGAAAGAACATGCATACAAGTTAAAAAGAATTAGAACAATTCTCATCAAAAGAATATCTGATTTGTGTTTTCATCTGTAAAAAGCAAATTGACTTTGAATTTAATTTCTTCACACAGATCTTCAGAGGCATCATTTAAGTTACTTGAAATCAAATACTGCTGACCAGTTCATTTCACAGGCCAGTTTGATTACATCTGACTCCTAAATCTATATTCAGATATGTCATCTTCATTATATGTGAAAGAAAAGGAGATTCATTTTTCTCTGCTCTTTGTTGTACTTTAAATTGGGTTTGGGGAGGGATATTATGTTTCTTTGTAAATAAAAATGTGCAGAATGAAATCTCTTTGTTCTTGCATTGGAACATAATAAAAATATGAATTGGTCCTATTCAGTTAAAACACATTTTTATAGAGATTCTTACACTGCTCTGCAACAATTGTCTAAGACAAACATTTGTGTAAAGGCGGTCTTTATGAAAGGTAATCCTAGAAAGATGAACTGATAGATGAGGAAAGCAAAGGGCTGAAATAAAACTAACATAAGAATGAGTGGCTGAGTTGGCTTTTATTGGGGTAACTATAACTCTCCTGCAGTGACATCACTGATCACTTATATGTTTATGTAATTATATATATCACAATATTTTATATATACATATACATATCTGCGTTTGGTGGCTTATTATGGGATGGATCCCTGGGTGGGGGAGTTTTTGGATGGTCCATCCTTATGTCTCAGCTCCAGACTTTGTCTCTGTAAGTCCTTCCATGGGTGTTTAGTTCCCAATTCTAAGAAGGGGTGAAGTGTCCATATTTTGGTCTTTGTTCTTCTTGNGTTTCATGAGTTTAACAAATTGTATCTTAGGTATTCTAGGTTTCTGGGCTAATATCCACTTATCAGTGAGTGCATATCATGTGAGTTCTTTTGTGATTGGGTTACC
>NC_034591.1:3095793-3138528 GCF_900095145.1 Mus pahari
GTCTTCAATTCTATTCCATTGGTCTACCTGTCTGTCCCTATACCAGTACCATGCAGTTTTTTTTATCACAATTGCTCTGTAGTACAGCTTTAGGTCAGGCATGGTGATTCCCCCAGAGATTATTTTATCATTGAGAAGAGTTTTTGCTATCCTAGGTTTTTTGTTATTCCAGATGAATTTGCAAATTGCCCTTTCTAACTTGTTGAAGAATTGAGTTGAAACTTTGATAGGGAATGCATTGAATCTGTAGATTGCTATAACCCATTTTTTTTTATTTGCTTGTTTGTTTTATTGGTGGATAGCTTCTTGAGTTCTTTATATATTTTTGATATTAGCCCTCTATCAGATGTGGATTTAACGAAGATTTTTTTTTTCCAATCTGTAGGTTGCCAATTTGTCTTATTGACTGTGTTCTTTGTCTTACAGAACCTTTCCAGTTTCATGAGGTCCCATTTATCAATTCTTGATCTTAGAGCATGAGCCATTTGAGTTTTGTTTAGGAAATATCCCCCTGTGCCAATTAATTAAAGGTTCTTTCCCACTTTCTATTCCATTTCTTTACCTAGTCATATTTTTTTCTTTTCAAAATTTTCATGTTCCTTAACTACACTTAAGATATGTCCTCAACTTTTATTCATATACAAAGACATAAACAACCAAAAACAGTTTAATCTCAAAGCAAGCAAACTTATGACCACTTCTACTGATTTCTCCTCTTGATACCATTAAGAGCTGTTCATGATTTTATGAAAGATCAGCTCTACACTCTCTGCTAATCCTTCTTGCCTTAATTTCTTTTAATCCTTTTCAGTCTATTTTCTTTTAATACTAACAATTTTTTCTGCCATGATAAATAGTCACATTTTACAGAAAAACCCATATTTTAAAATTTACATTTACAAAGATTTGTTTTTAATTTTTAATCATGTGTGTGTGTGTGTGTGTGTGTGTGTGTGTGTGTGTGTGTTTATAGGTGAGTTTGTGCATGTGAGAGTAAGAGGCAAGAAGAGGTAATTGGATACCTTGGAGTTGGAGTTACAGGCATTTCTAAATGTGAAGAATCACATTTGCATCAGTCTGAAGAGCATCAAGTTCTCTTAACCACTGAGCCACCTTTGAAGCATGACCCTCTTCATTTTAATGTAAAACCCAGCCTTGCCTGTAAAGTACCTTTCTAGCCCATGACCCTGTTTCCATTCTTTCACAGGATAAATGCAACCTAGTGCTATCAACTATTCTCATCTCCCATTTGCTTTAAACATTCTTGTGATCAAAATCTTGTCCTCTCCACCTTATTTACATTGCACTATTAAATTCACAGTAGTTTCCAAGTTTATTAGAATTGTACAAATGTAAGCTTTTTTTTATTTCCTTAGGTGATGGAGTGCAATGAGAGCCGTACCCAAGCTGTGCCCATACAGGGTATGGTTCTGAACATATACCCTTTATTGCTCTCTTCTAACAAGGTCTAAAACTGTAAACTTCTAGCCTCCATACAATCTAACCTTCCTAGATGAGTGCTTCAAGCTGACTTCTCCAGGCTTCTGAATGAATTCTTCTGTTTGGCCTCACATTAACTTTGGAAATATGTTGTAATCCTCTGGTTCCTTCTCATTCTCTGGTGCTTTGTGTCTTTACCTATGTCTAGCTTGTTCTCTTTGCCACCTGTGTCTGTAAAACTGCCCTAGTAGAACTGCCATATACATATGTCACCACCCACCATCTTTCTCTACCTTGATGTTCTTAAGTAGGCTGTCTATCCTGTGCTGTTGTTTTGAGAGTTGGGTATATCCCATCTCTGACGCATGCTGTCAAATCTTTCTTTGATTCATCAATCTGTCTGGTACTCAATTAGACATTCCTTTGAAATGTGACTGCTTCCTTCTACAAATTCACCTTTCCTTCATTTTATGGATTAAACATGTATACTAAGGGTGTGTCTGTATTCCAGACAGATCATAGTGTAATCTTAGGTGTGTTTGAATTCCAGCAGGATAATATAGACCTTGAAGGTCCTTGAATGTGAAACCTTGCCAAAGAAGACATATTGCTGGATTAAAATTCTTCTACACACAAAGGATTTAGTCACCTGTGGAATTTCTTTCTTACATTATTGTTTTACAAAATACTACATTTTCCATATTTTTCTCTACTTTTGTGGCCTTTCTTTTTATTCAAACTTTAAAAAATGGAGTGACCCAGAATTCTGGGTTTGAAGTTCTATTTTATTGCTTCTTTGAAAAGTCTTCTATATCATGGCAGAAAACTGATTTGTTTGAACTAGAATGAACTGGATGATGAGTTCAAAACATTTATTCTCAAATCTAACTTTCCTCTGATCTCCAAATTCATAATCCAACATGTCACCTGAATTTAAATTTATCTAAAGTAGAATGTTTTGATTTACTCCACAGCACGACTTTCCATCAATCTTTTTCATCACAGCCAACCACCATTATTCTCTCACTCTCATTCTAATGTCAACGAGCCTGTGTTCACTGTTAATGCCTCCCTATATTTCCTATATTCAACATCACACATCTATACCCCCACAGCATAAAGCTATATCATATCTACTAATATGCTACTATCTACTGATCAACTTATATGCATTATCATCATCATCATCAACTTTGTCTAAAATAGTCTCAGTACTTGTTAGTAATACCACAGACACATTGACAATAAATAAATGAACTTTATCAGAATAAAATTTCTGTATGTTAGCATCCAAGTTTGTCTTTTGAAAGTAGATTAAATAACATTATCCCAGGCTAAAACCCTTTGTCTAGTTTTTGGAACACATAGGAAGTCAGGATGCTTACCATGTACACCATTTTGTTGGTGATCTGGCTTAGTCTCTGTCAGGCTTTGGTAACAGACTCCCAGCTACATCCCTGTAGTTTAGCTATGTCAATTTCCTGTTTTCGTCCTCAGACATTAGGATTCACCTTTTTAATTTTTTTTTCCTGTTTGGTATATTCTCATCAAGATCATTTTTTTTGTTTTTACTTCCTGTCATTTGTGAGTCGGAGTAATTGACAAGAAATATGGAAACTTTCACATGGTACTTCACAAAAATATATTGTTACTTCATATGAGAAATAGATGTGGTATTTCATACCACACCATAATGTGGAATCATTTGAGAACTCTCTGGAATCTGTTTTATCTTGACAAAATTATATGGGTTTCAGAGGTCAAACTCAGACCACCCAGATGGAATCATTGGTCAGCAAGAGTTTTGACATTCTGAACCATCTCTCTCCCTCACATCCTGTATTTATTGTTCAGATATAGTTCCTTTGTAGAACTTTTTAACGGGAAGTGCTCCTTTTAAAAAACTGTTGTTAAATATCTTCCCTACTAACCTCAGTTACTTTTCTTTATAATTTAAAGTTTACAAGAGTAAGGTATATGTATTTTAGGCACCCTTATATATTTTGGTAAAACATTAGTAAGTTAAAATTTAAGAATTTTTATGAAATATAAGAAGGCAAGAAAAAAAATTTATAGGTAGCTCTTATATGACATTTGCTTAAATAGCTATATAGTCACACCTTCAAATCAGATATTTCTTTTTCATTTTTTTTAAATGACATCTTGAGGAAGGATCAGTCTTAAAAAACAATAACACTTTTTGGGAAAAGATAGCAACCAAAAATTAAGTGAAAGCTATTATGCTCAAGTGTAAAATACATTAAAGAATGAATAAAGCAATTTCAAGGATTTCTAGCAATTTCCAGGATTTTTATGACCTATATTCTCTTAGAGGCAATATTATTTTTATTAATGAATTTGGTACTTATTTAAGAATATATTATCCCTCTTGGGTAATAGATTTTAATGGTACATACCTTTATATTGTCTTATATTCTTAAAATGAACTTCTAGAAAATGTTTAATTCTAATAAGTAAAGACAATTTTGGCAGATCCCACCTCACAATACCTCTGTATCACCAAGATATTTTGACTAAATTTCTTTGCTACCACTAATGGACAAACTGAATGATTTTAAAAAATGAGATATTATGATCAGTTAAAACACACACTCCTACTCTAGTTCTACTGTAGTGTTAATGTAACCACCTAGAGGAATAATGAAGAAAATGTAGGCAATTTGGTTTAGTCCCAATTGTTGAAGGAACAATGTAATGCATGAAAATTGAAGAAGGACAAGGAAAGGGGTGAAAACTAATGAGACATACATTCAGAAATATTTGGAAAAGAAAATTTCAAACGATCAAAGCTGAGTGACTCTGAAATCTTGTAGCTAGAGAGTGCAGTAGCATGTTTGTGCTTTACATGACTCTGTGGTAAAGGGTTTTCCTAGCATGTAGGAGGCTCTGAGCTTGACCCTCAGAAGTAGATACATGCAAACACACAAGCAATAACATGTCACCATTTTTTTCCAAAACAAGTTGCAGTAGGTGAAGGTAATACAGCTCTTTAAAAATCCTCATTTCAAAGCTTTCTTTAAACATAGATGCCTGATGGTGGATGCTCTCCCTGGGACATATAAGTAAATATGTGGTTATCTGTCTCCAACATACTTCAGTTTCCTACACAGAAAACAGCACAGAGTAAAGTGGCAATCTGGAAAACAATTTCTGAAAAATAGTTGATACATTTATGATTTCAAATTTTCAGAAATATTATCAGAAAATTATTTTAAAGTGGGAATAAAAATATTGCTATCATAGATATCCTCTATAACTACTTGATGTTAAGTCTTCAGAATAAGGGAGAAAAATATTGTTGATCCCCCAAAAGAAAATTGAATAAGCTTGCATTAATGAGTGTACATATGACATGAAGTGATGAAAAATGCATCATTTATAGAACAGCTTCCCAACCAACGGTTTTTTGAAAATGGTATTTATTCTTCCTCTTACATAGTGTTTTCACCCTTTTGCCATCAGGCTCCTTTGTTTATTTGATTATATTATTGTATTATCTATTTAAACTAGGACATGATGTAGAAACACCAGGCACACACCACACATGCACATAAACATTGCTCTATCCAAACTATAGTTTTGAAACTGGCTGTGAAATTCTCAAATCAACCAAAAAGTATACAATAATATTCTTCCTGGTTAAATGAGTATATGTGTGCTGTATGTATACACTGTGTGGTAGAAGCACCAAACATGATCTCCTTTTCTGTCTTGAGATAATCAAGGTAAGCTTGTTTATACCTGTAAGGCCTAGGTGTGTACCTGTATGAATGGTGTGTGTGTGTGTGTGTGTGTGTGTGTCTGTGCATACTCTTCCAGTGTCTGATAATCTGAAAGTCGAGTGTGGTTTAAACAAACTGTAAAGCAAGGAGTATGAGAAAACCTAAAAGGCAAAATTAGGAGAACTAGACATCAAAATAATTTAAGAATTTCACCGTTCATGATGGAGTCAGCGATCATATAGTTTATAATCTTTGAAAGATTGAAAGACCAGCTTTAGGAGACTCAGGCATCTCAGCATAAAGCAGTGTGGCATTCAGCATACAGCACACACTTCCAGCTGCGTCTTGGGAACCATCATAAATCCTGGCTCTTTTCTATTTGAGACCCATCTGTCTTCCATCTTTCACTCCCTGAATGGCCTTATCTGAAACAATGTGATCAAACTTGTTTGCCATTGCTTCAAACAGCTTGAGAATGAAAAGCTGGAAGAAGTTGAGGAAGAGGGTGACCTGGTAGGAGTACCAGTAGTCTGAATTAACAAGGACCCAGGTTCTCTCAGACATTGGACCACCAACCAGGCAGCATACACCAGCTGATATGGGGCCCCCAACCCATATACAGCAGAGGACTTCTGGGCCTGGGTTCATTCAGAGATGATGCACTTAACCCTCAAGAGAGTGGAGGCCCCATGAGTTTAGAGGTCTGGTTGGGTGGGTAGTGGGGTTGGGGACATCCTCGTGGAATAAATGGGGTGGGGAAAAGGTATGGGATGTGGAACAGTTGGAGTGTGGACTGGTAGGGGAATAAAATCTGGAGTGTAATCAATCAATCAATCAATAAAAGATTAGATTAAAGAAAGAAAGAAAGAAAGAAAGAAAGAAAGAAAGAAAGAAAGAAAGAAAGAAAAACAGACACCTTCCTAGCTAAGTCTGACAGATGAAATCACAAAGACCTAAAATTTGAAATAAAAAACATGGATTTTACCTTGTTGTTCTTATCAGTCAGTAACTACAGTTGCTATTCCTCCTATTCTATGTATATCCAAAGAAACATAATGCTGATAGCATAACCCTGGTCAATGTCAACATTTCTTGTATTTTCATTTCATGTTGATCTGAAAATAGTTATTATTAAATTTTCTTTGGATTGCCAGTTGAACAATTTTAAATTTCTTCCATTGCTGGCTTTCTGAGAGAACATGTTTAATGTTAAACCGCTAACAGCTATACATGAGTCTATCTTTATGATTCATCCATATATATATATATATATATATATATATATATATATACATATATATATATGTATGTATATATATACATATATGTGTGTATATTCACATATATGTAAATATATTATATATGACTGTACCTAGTACATATACCCACTTCATATATATTAAACTATGCTAATGTTTATTATTTTACTTTTCTAAAAATTTTACCTATATTGTTGCTTATAGTGTTTGGTACTGATGTTTACAATTCAAATATTGGTTCACTTACCATAACAATTTTATTGACTCAGTTCCTATCACTGTTAATAATTTACAGATAAAGAAAATACTGGAGCACCAAAAGCTTAAATAACTTTCTCCAGACTCCAAAAATATCTGCTAAAAGACTTAGAATTCAATTCCAGGCATCCTGTCTGCATGTTTAAGTTTCTCTACAGTGACTCTGTCAGATGGGATATGTAGACAGTCTTATAGTCAGGACCTAAAGTGGTCAGGGAGAAAGGGGTCATAGAATTTTCTAATTAGAAGACTTTTGAAATCACAAAGAAAAGGTAGTGTCATGGAGATTCAAGAGCCAGAAGATATCGATCATCAGTATATGTTAACTAATGATATAGTCTCAACTTGTCTCAACTTTGATGGTGCAATAATAATGAGAAATTAAATAATTGGCAATGTTCTATCAGGAGGAAAAGGGGTCAAACTTGACTTCCCTTGGCTTTCAGAATTGTTAAACGTCCCACCTTGTGTTCTCTTTGAAAATTAGGTTGACTCCCTTTCCAAGGGCTCCACCACTCCAAATTTGGTTACATTGTTGAAAATAACACCAAAAATAGTCTTTGAGTGCCAAGTGTGCGGTGAGCTGAACTGAAAGATACGCATGAACAATAAAAGACATGACATTTGCAGTGTTCACTATTAATATGCAGTAGGCGCTTTTGGAATGCGAGAACTTAGAATAAACGTGACACTGTCAAACACTACTGGCTTGATCTCCTTTACTTTGCATTTTAAAGTGAAAGAACCCACATTGTAGACTCAATTATATGTATTGAACTGTGACAAAGTAATACATTAAGTACTAAGCCTTGATCAAACATTTGGTTGCATGGTGTTATTCTTGTCATGATCCTTAGTTATTCCGAAAATTCATCTCAGGTTCCGAATGTGACAAACCCTGCCACCAGAGCTTCTCCCTCCAATGCAAACAGATAATGCTTCTGAAAGAAGTTAGCTCATCACTTTAGCTTCACTGTAATTACTTAGATATGTTGAGGAAAGTATTTCTGGTATAATTAAGTTTTTCACAAACTTATTTATCTATGGCATTTATAAGAAACTTTCATTTTTTATATGCTAGAGACAATGGATTTCCTTTAAGCATTATATATTCTAATCCCAAAATATTCTTTAAAAGTAATTTCAATATTATACTGTAGGATATCATAGATGTAGTAATTAACAACTATATAATGGATTGAAAGTATATTATATTCAAATATATCAAAACAGTATATATTTAAAAATTATGGATTATTCATGAAACTGAAACAATATATTGAATATATTATATTTATATATCATATGTACGATATATATGAACATATTATATTCATATATATCATATATATTCATAAACAATATGTTGAATATATTATATTCAAATATATCAAAACAGTGTATATTTAAAAACTATGGATTATTCATAAAACTGAAACAATACGTACACAAAGTAAAGCTTACCAAAGTCTGTAATTCTGATTGTACTACTTCATATTTTAGGATCTTAGTGAATTACCTGATCTCACCATGCATAAGTTTCACTACATTCAAAGTAATTATACAGATAGCATCTGCTTCATAAAGTCTGTAAGTTATATTAGTTAATGCTTGTAAAATATGTTGAGTAGCATTTAGCACATAACAAATGTTCCTAACAGCTATAGTTTCTATGTTATTATGGAATACAGAGTAGAGGGCAGTGTGCTTTGCTGAAAATAGCTACTGGGGAATGTAAAAATAGTGAAGATTTTTAAAAAATTAACTATGAAAACATATATTCACTTATTTCTGCCCCACTCTATCAGAGGAGAAGAGAAAGAAGGACTGGGGAGGGGTTCTGGAAGGGAGACTGTGAAGGACCAGTATTTGGGTAAATAAATAAGTTAATTAATTAAAAAATTTAAAAAAGGAAAATCATGTGATGCTATATCACAAGTAGTTTCTGAGTTCCGTGGACAGTGGTGGTAATGACAACATGCATCGTCATTATGGAGAAAGACTGGATGAGTCATGTCAAGAGAGAGCGTCTCAGGACATTTTTTCTAAAGCTACTTTAGATTATCCTGGAGTATAGAGCACTAATAAGCTCACTGGAATCTAGCTCTCTTAGTGATGTATGGAAAGTAAATAGAGAGATGAGGGATATGTAGAATTTGGCCCAACATGACAGAGGAAAATCAGTAATTCAGTCAAGGATACAGGTTAATGTTAATATGAAATAAAAAAAATCAGAGAGACAGGCTCTTGGGAATAATAAAGTCAGTTTAGAACAACTGAAATAAAATATCCATGATATATACTGCCTTAAAAAGAGTATCAAAATTATAAAACAGACTCTGAGTCACCAAGAAAGATTAGTTACCAATAATAAATAGAAATACCCTTCTTATGAAGTAGTACTAAGACCATGTGAGGAAGAAGCAAGCCACAAACATCAACAGCAAAGTGTCAGTGTTCTCAAATTAAAACTGTTTAATTTAAATCTGATAGGCCTATTTCAAAACCTAGCTGTTTCTTAACATTAGTCACCATGATTTTATCATGTATAGAAATACTCAAAATAAAAGACTCGGGAAATCCTCACAAACCTAACACCTGGTTTGTGTCTTGGTGTCTGCAGGGGTCTCTTCGGCAATGCAGTGGAACATGAGATAGGGGGTCAGAGAGATGGCTCACTGTGGCAGAGTTTGCTTCGCAGGCCTTACAGTCTCCACATACAGGTCAAAGTCTGTGTCAAATGTGCATTTGCAAACCCCAACTGCATGTGCACAAACACATGCTTTTCAAAATTCAGTTAGATGCTATTGACCACAGGAAAATTGTAGCTTCGAAGTTCCTCTTTCTATTGGATATTTGCTGCAGCCTAGACATATTTTCTGTGACACTCTGGGCTTTTTTTTTTTTTCTCTTTCTCTAACGTCCACGTCTCTCTTTGCCATGTAGCTAGGTGTGGACCTCCGTGGGAAACGACATGGCTCTCTTCCTGTTTCTAGTCCTCTTGTCTGGAAGCTGCTGAGATTCATAGCTTGCCTGACTTTGTTTTCTTTTAAACTCTAATAAAATTGGTCTTGGGGTTAAAAATAAATAAATAGAAAAGAAATCTTTGAATTCTAGATAAAAATGTATTAACAATGATGCTTACTAAACATCTCTAAAAGTATGTGGTAAATACTGTTAAAAGTACTCATGGGCTGTAGAAATGGCACCAAAGCTAGGAGTGCTTTCTGCTCAGTAACAGGATGGGAGTTCAACTCTTCTCTCCACACTTGGAATATGGCAAAGGTCTGCAGTTCCAATTCCAAGGGATTGAATAAAATCTGCTCTTCAGACACACAAAAGCTTATGGACACATACACACACGCATGTACTAAAGCATCCACACGTGCTGAAATGAAATAAAAATTTAAAAGTACTTTTTATCTGAAAATATTTTCCTACAATGAAATTTGATCATGCTTTCTCATTTCTTGGAAGAAAACCTGTTTATCCTTACTCCTGTCAGGAAGCTGCTTTCAGTCTTCACAGGCACTAAATTACAAGGCTGGAGACTCTTGGCTTGGAGAAATAGGACAAACCTGATTTCACAGAAGGCACATGGCTGCCAACAGAATGCTAACAAGAAACCCTCTAAAGAAACTAGGAAAAAAATACAGAATTAAACAATAAACAAAAAGTCCGATATTTTCATTTCTTGTTTTGTTTTGTTTTGTTTTGTTTTCGAGACAGGGTTTCTCTGTATAGCCCTGGCTGTCCTGGAACTCACTTTGTAGACCAGGCTGGCCTTGAACTCAGAAATCTGCCTGCCTTTGCCTGCCTCTGCCTCCCAAGTGCTGGGATTAAAGGCATGTGCCGCCACACCCGGCTTCTTTTCTTTTTTTAATGGTTATTTTGTTTATTTACATTTCAAATGTCCCCAAGAAGGAGGTCTCCCTTCTACAAACACAGCATCCCATCCCCCCTTCCTTTTTTCTCTATGAGGGTTTTCTCTCATCCACCCACACACCCACTACCACATTACCACTCTAGCATCCCCCTATATTAGGGCATCACTCTTCTAAAGAACCAAGGGTCTTCCCTCCCACTGATTGTAGATAAGGCACTCTTCTGCTAGATATATAGCTGGACCCATGGATCCCTCCACAGAAACTTTTTGGTTGGTGGTTTAGTACTTGGGAGCTCTCAGGGAAGGCACCTTATACCAGTCAAAACAGCTAAGATCAAAAATCTCAGGCTACAGCAGATGCTGGCAAAGATGTGGAGAAGGAGGAAGACTCTTCCACTGCTGGTGGGATTGCAAGCTGTCAAGACCATTTGTGAAAGCAATCTGGTGGTTCCTCAGAAAACTGGAAAAATTTCTACCTGAAAACCCAGCTATACTATTACTGGGCATATACCCAAAAGATGCTCCAACGTATAACAAGGACACATGCTCCACTATGCTCATAGCAGCCTTATTTATAATAGCCAGAAGCTGGAAACAACCCAGATGACCCTCAACAGAGGAATGAATACTATGCAGATATTAAAAACAATGACATCATGAAATTTGCAGGCAAATGATGGAACTAGAAAATATCATCCCAAGTGAGATAACCCAATCACAAAAGAACACACATGGTATGCACTCAATGATAAGTGGATCTTAGACTAAAAGCTTAGAATACCCATGATACAACACACGGACCATATGAAGCTCAAGAAGAAGGAAGACCAATATGCATGCTTCAGTTCTACTTAAAAGAGGGAACAAAATAATCAGAAGAGGTAGAGGGAATGAGGGACCTGGGAGGGAGAGAGGAGTGGGAGGGAAAGGGGGGGGGCAGTGGCAGGATCATGTATAGGAAGAGACAGGAGAGAAGTCCAGAGGGTCAGGAAAATAAATAGAAATATGTACCAGTTGGGGGTGAGGAACTGTGGGTGGGGAGGCACTAGAAGTCCCAAACTTCAGGGAAGTAAGAGGGTACCAGGACCCAATGGCGATGACATTAGCTGGAGTACCCAACAAAGGGGGTATACAATCTGTAGAGTTACCTTCAGTAGATAGGCATAACCCCCAGTTGAGGAATGAGGCCACCCAACCATCTCAAAAATTTTAACTCAGAATTGTTCCTGTCTAAAGGAATTGTAGGGACAAAAATATGGAGCAGAGACTGAGGGAAAGGCCAAGCGTAGACCACTCCACCTCAGGATCCATCCCATCTGCAGACACCTAACCCTGACACTATTGCTGATGCCAAAAAGCACTTCCTGACAGAAATCTGGTATTGCTGTCTCATGAGAGGCTGTGCCAGCACCTGACTAATAAAATGCAAATTCTCACAGTCAGTTGTAAGACTGAGCAGAGAGACCCCAACAGAAGAGGTAAGGGAAGGACTGAAGGAACTGAGGGGGATTGCAACCCCATAGGAAGAACAGCAGAACAGCAATATTAACTAACCAGACTTCCCAGAGCTCCCAGGGATTAAATATCAGATATTTAAATTACCTGAAAACATTTTCATTGGCCTTCACTAGGAGGTCATGGTAAAGTGTAGAACTGAGATGGTAAAAGAGAATCACTGGAAGGAAGGTGTGGTGTATAGGGATTTAGGAGAACGACATGTAGTTTGTGTGTGTGTGTGTGTGTGTGTGTGTGTGTTTTCTGGATCTTCCTCTCATACAAGGAACAGGCAGGAGGAAAAGTAGAAAACTGTGTCTTTATTAGGATATGGTCAGATGAGTCCACTCCTCTGAAAAAAAATCTAAGCAAGAGGCGAGCAGAAGAAAAGTATGGAATGAGCATTTATCCTAGAGCCTATGGACTCCCTGGCAGTTAAGATAGCCTTACGATCTTAACAGCAAACAGATTCAAAGCTCAGGTGGGATAAAAAGAATGCTCAAGCATCCTAAAGATGCACGAGGCTCAAGCTGTATTTTAATTATATATATATATATATATATATATATATATTTTACTAGCTGGCATTCTATAAAAATTATGAAACATGAAGGTGGGCACAAAAACGTGATCAATTAGAAACTAATAGATCACTACCATGACCTAAATAAAAAGTAAGTCAAGGACATGTGGATTGTGCTAAAGGGATTAAAGAATAGGTGTCAGCATTCAGCAACCAGCAAGAAGTTTCAGCAAAAAGGTTAAAAGTTAGAAAAAAAATCAAATGGAAATACTAAAACCTAAAGCACAGTCTATTAAATTGAGAATTCATTCAATGACATTGTAAAAATGGGTAAGATGCTGAATCAGGTTTGGATTTAGAGCAGTAAATGAGTTCTATGAAATTGAAGATGAAATTTATGTAAAGCAAAGCTTAAGTATGTCAGAGCCATGGTGCCAGACTTTTTCCTTTTCTTCCTATTACACACACACACACACACACACACACACACACACACACACACACAGAGACATGCAAACATGTGCATGTATCTAATATAATATATATCTAACATAGCACATATGTTATTCATGACATATATGTTATATATGCCATATATTATATATAACAAAAACAATATAATGTGCATATAATAGATAATATTATGTGTATAATATAATCCAGTACTGGATATATGTATATCTTTAATGTATGTATGTACATCCCACCCACAGCTTCTCCTCCCTCTACTCCTCTCAGTTTTTTCTCCAACTCTCTTCTTCTCCAGATCCCTCCTGTAAACGTAATTTTTATTCTACTGTTGTAACTGTCATTTCCAAGGCTATCCTGCCTTACTGCCTCTGTCTGCTAACCTAGGTCTAGTCCTGGAAGCCTCTAGCCTCTGTACAATCTAATCTAGGCCTAGAATATTTTCAGCTTCTGAAATTTCCTGTTCAATCAGACGATGCTCTGTAGATCTTGCTGATCTCTGTTGGTTTGTTCAACTCAGTTGTTCTGGCTCGAGTGTTCTCTCCACACTAACTGATTCAGTTTGGCTTCTCTTGGCTTCTCCTGAATTGCTCTGCTTGGCCTCAAACTACTTCCGGTAATCTTCAAGTTTTCCAGCTCCTTCTCATTCTCTGACTCATTCTGTCTTTACCTGCACCCTGTCTCTATAACAATAGAGTGGTAATAGTGCCTCTTTCTGTCTCTCCGTCAGCACTAATCTCCTAAATAGTGTCCCTTTTCTCTCTCTACTGGTGAGAGTTGGGCATATCGGATTCTGTCAATGTTTTGCTCTGACTTGTAACTTTGTCTGCCACTAAGTTAGAAATCTTTGTGCCCATGTTTCCAAACATGGCAACTTCCTTCTACAAACTAAGTTTACCTTCATTGTTTGGGATTAAAAGTGTGTATTAAGGCTTGTCTGTATTCCAGCCTGAGTGATTAAAGGTATTTTCCAAGGGTGAGCCACACCACACCTAGAAGCAGAGTTTTCCAGTAAGCAACACAATCTCAGGTTTCACAGTATGATCCAATATCCTGAACCTCTCCACCATCTCCCCCAGAAATTTGCAGGCCTCCCAAGGGCATCAACCAAAAGTAGCATATAAAGCTATAATGAAACCCAGCACAACTTCCACATCAAAGCTAAGTAAAGCAGCCCAATCGGAGGTAAGGGGTTTCCAAAATGGGCACAAGAGTAGAGGCACCCACTGCCAGTTTCAAGAGTCCCCTCAAAGGTCAATTCAGCCAGCATCCATATGTATGTGGAGAGAGAAGAGAGAGAGAGAGAGAGAGAGAGAGAGAGAGAGAGAGAGAGAGAGAGAGAGAACACAGATACATCCACTCTGTGATTGCTGCTTCAGTCTGTGAGCATTAATGAGCCCTGCTTACTTGATTCAACAGGCTATGCCATCCTGTGATTACAGAAGCACCTGGCTCCCACAAACTCCCCCCTCTCTTTCCCACAGTCCCCCATCTCCAATGGGATAGACCCAATGGAGATCTCCAACACGGGATCTCTCTCTTCTTCCTAATGTTTGGCTGTGGATCTCTGCATCCTCTCCCAGCAGCTGTCAGGAGCATCCTCTCTGGCAGGATTTTTCTTATTAGAAGCCATGACAACCAGACAGAAATAAAACAAAACCGAAGGAAAGCAAACTTTCACTTGAAAAGATTACATGTCAACAAGAGTTAGAAGTAAAGTCAACCTAATGAAATTTGTTGGACAGTAGTTGAGATACTTCATTGCCAAAAAGAGAGTTCTATTAAATACTTTAGTTTTTTCCAACAGAAAGAAAAGACTCCTAGATGAAAACATGAAGTTCCACAAATCAAGATAGAATGTTGAACAAAGTTAGGAGGAATCAAAATAACCATCATTATATCTTTTATATTTTACAAGGCCATTAAGTATTAAATAAGATTGTAAAAGCACCTTTTGAGGCATATGTGTAATTTCAAGTGTGTTAGAGTATATTGGTTCAAGCCTTAACCATCCCTGTGAAATAATGTGTTATTTGTCTCAGACACTGTTCTCTTTGCCAAGAAGAAGCATTTTGACTATGGTACCTCTTACAAGCAAAAGCGTTTAATCTGGAACATGCTTATAGTTTCAGAGGCTTAGTCCATTATTATTATGGTAAAGAGCATAGTGACAGGAATGACAGGCGAGAGAGAGAGAGAGAGAGAGAGAGAGAGAGAGAGAGAGAGAGAGAACACTTTTGAAACTGAAACTTTATAGTCCAATCCCTGATGACACACTCCAGCAAGGTCACACCTCATAATCTTTTCAAACAGATCTCCTCCCTGAGGACTAATACTTTACACATATGAGTTTATGGTGACTTTTCTTATTCAAATCACCATATTATTGAAAATGTATTGTAAATATTTATACGTATTATATATCCATGAAACCTCAAATCTCTAAACAAAGCTAACTGCCTAAAGTGGTAACAATAAGGGCATTATAAAGTAATTTTACATATTTCAATGTTTGAAATGCAAAAAAGGAGAGTAACGAGAAAAAGCAATTAGAAAGTTAATAAGCTCAATTATAATCAAAACACTAATAATAAAATTTGCATAGTTGTATGCTGTATAAAAAGAAACCTAGAGTTTGGCAGGGTAGATTTTAAAAAGCAAAAAAGTAACATATCACTTAAAAATAATTTTCTTTTAACATATAAATCTTGCTATGCTAATGTCAATGGTGATTGAAAAGAATTTACAGTGGAAGCAGTAAGCTGTAGAGTCAGCAGTTATACCAGTGTCAGTTAGGCAAAGTTATAAGCAGAAAATATAATCATAATAAAAAAGAAAAATGAACAATGCCGAATAAGTTAACTCCTTAAAACGGGGTATTACCATTTTATGAACATCTGAAGCAAAATGAAAACTGATAAAACTGAGAGGAGAAACAGACAAGTTAGTAACTACATGTGGAATTTTTTTGTGTTCTCCCCTGAAGGCACAGAAACATTAACAATGGATGAGATTTGGACCACACCATCAATCAACTTGACCTAATTGGACACTCCTCCAAACAAGAACACAATGCAATCCTTTTCAAGAACACATAAAATATTTATCACAAGACCACATTTTAGATTTTAAACTTAAAAAGATTTAAGGAACTAGAAACCAAAACGAACTAAATCAGTCTGGAAAATTCCTAAAATATTTGGAAATTGAAAATGGCCTCCTAAATATCATCAAGTCGAGGAGGTAGTCACAAAGGATGTTTTGAACTTAATAGAGAAATTTAAAATGAGTGAGGTACTGCAATGCTGCCTGAGTAAAACTTTGTGAATCACACTCTTACACTACAACAGCGAAAATTCTCAAAAGTGTATCTAAGGCTTCATCTCTAAGCCATAGAAAAAGAAAGAAAAATTAAATCCTATGGAAGCAGGAGGAATGAAATATAAATTAAAGCCAATGTAAATGTAAGAGAAAAATATAGAAAGATTTGCAAGAGATGTGTTCCCAAAGGACTCCCACACTGAAATATACGAGGATCACATTCCACAAAACAAAAGCAAGACACAACAATGTGAGCGAAGTTTAGAATGAAAACTCTAGCAAAGACCTGCATTGTTAATAAGCCCAAAACAAAAAAAAAAAACAAAACAAAAACAAAAAACTAAGTAGCAATCCTGATTCTTGAAATTAAGAGTGAAACCTGATGTCACTGTATTTTAGGTAGGATGGCTGTATATACAGTCCAAAATGTCACCTTAGAGTTCCAGCAATGACAAGTGTAATTATAATGTTCGTGTAATTAACTCATGCGAAGTAAATTAATTATAATTTCTTCAAGAGAAATTTTCTGCAAATGAAGTCAGATTTCCACCTAAATTTTTATTTATAGGTATATAAGCTTTATTTATGATTGTCAGAATTTTGAGTAAAAACTAGTAAACCACCACACTTTTCAACTGCATTCTAAGTCTTATATGCCAACAGTACTCTCACGTCTCTCCAAAGACGCTTCTCTTTGATGAAGAACCAATTTCTTGCATGAAGAAGCAATAGCCAGAGAGTATTAAAGAAAACTATAACTGGTCAAAATGCAAAACACACCTGCTCATAGGATGCTCTGTCCAACATGAGCAACACAGTTCTATCTAAGGTTCAGAAAATATCATTGAAGTGGGTTGGGAAGATTCTTGGAGCTGAATGCCAGAAAATCTGCTGGGATACCCATGATACCTGAACAGTATGGCTGCCTCAATAAGACCAGAACAAGTAAACCACAAGTAGTCATGCTAACATGGAAATGGGAAATCTCAAGGAGCCACACAAAGAGACAAAGAACTACAGTAGGCAAAAAAAAGGAGTGGTGAGAGCAGGAGAAAGTCTTTCCTGGGGATGAGCTCATTATCTAATATAAACTAGTCAATTTTGATTTATATACAAACAAGTCACACTGAGCAGACTGAGAAGGTTCTATTGTATATGTTTGGCTTCTTTGTCAAAGATCAAGTGTCTGTAAGGGTGTGGTTTTATTTCTGGGATTCAATTCTACTCCACTGATCAACCTGTCTGTCTCTGTACCAATACCATGCAGTTTTTAATCACTATTGCTCTGTAGTAATTGAGGTCAAGGATGGTGATTCCCCAGAAGTTCTTTTATTGTTAAGATTGTTTGGACTATTCTGGGATTTTGGCTTTCCAGATGAATTTGAGAATTGCTCTTTTCATATTTTTGAATAATTGTGTTGGGACTTTGATGGGGATTGTGTTGAATCTATACTTTGCCTTTGGTAGGGTGGCCATTTTTACCATGTGAATTCTGCCAATCCATGAGCATGGGAGATCTCTCCATTTTCTGAGATCATCTTCAATTTCTTTCTTGAGATACTTGAAATTATTGTCATACAGATCTTTCAATTGTTTAGTTAGAGTGGCCCCAAGATATTGTATATTATTTGTGGATATTGTGAAGGGAGTTGTTTCCCTAATTTCTATGCCTGTTTATAATTTATATAAATGAAGGCTACTGATTTATTTGAGTTACTTTTATATCCAGCCACTTTGGTGAAGTTGTTTATCAACTGGAAAAGTTCTCTGGTAGAATTTTTTAGGTTTTATATGTATAGTATCATGTCATCTGCAAATAGTGATACCTTAGTTCTTCTTTACCAATAGGACTCAAAAGGAGGGACTTTAGATGAAATACCCTACAGTGGGGAGAGGAAACTTGTAGAGCCCACCTCCAACAGAAAGGCAGGGCTTCAAGTGCAGTATCAGGTAACCATCCCACAGTCAAAATTCTGTCCCACAATCATTCCTGTCTGAAAGAACTGCAGGGACAGAAATGGAAAGGAGCCTGAGGAAAAGAAGGTCCAGGGACAAGCTCAAAGTGGGATTCAGCTCAAGGGGAGAACTCAAGGCCTGACACTATTAATGAGGCTTGGAGAGCTCACAAAAGGGACCTATCATGACTGCCCTCTGAAAGACCCAACAAGCAGCTGAAAGAGTCAAATGCAGATATTTGCACCCAATCAACAGACAGAAGCTTCTGACCCTTGTGGAAAGCTGGAAGAAGCTGAGAAGGCGGGTGACCCTCTAGGAGGACTAGCAATCTCAATTAACCTGAACCCTGGGATCTCTCAAACACTGGACTACCAACCAGGCAGCATACACCCACTGACACATATACAGCAGAAGACTGTCGGGTCTGTGTTTAGTTAGAGAAGGTATACCTAAACCTCAAGAGACTCAAGACCTCAGGGAGTTTAGAGGTCTGGTTGGGTGGGTAGTGTATGGTGGCAACATCCTTGTGGAGAGGGGGACTGGGAAGAGGTATGTGATAAGGAACAGTTGGATGGTGGACCAGGAGGGGAATAAAATCTGTAGTGTAAATAAATAAATAAATAAATAAATAAATAAATAAATAAATATTAAATTTAAAACAAAAAATATTTAAGAGACAGCTAGACAATATAGTGGTAGCAGATTATGAAAATACTTTGTTAATATTTCAACTTTGCTCTTTTCAGAAAGCTGTTGAGATCTGAAAACCCAAAATATCCCAAGTACTCACCAGGGTTCAGAAAAGCGTGACCTTTACTTGAATTAGGAAGCAAAACTGACTGGTCAGGAATAGCAGTACATAGACTGGAATTGTCTATATCTTCAAAAATTCATCTTAGTGAATATTTATGCAGATGAGAAAAATCTAATTGTACTCAGGCTACTACTGATCCATCAGGGTCACAGAACAGACAAGGGATCTAAACTGGGCCACACCTCCCCTCACCCCACCCCAACTCCCAGCCAAAAGGGTGGGGTTTTTAAGACCCAAATCCACTAACATCTGTGTCAAGATTCAGTTACATTTTCCCACCAATCAGGATTTAGGGATTGTCATGTTTTGAATATGCTTGGCCCAGGGAGAGACACTATTTAGAGGTGTGGCCTTGTAGTAGTAGGTGTTCATGGTGGGTATGGGCTTTAAGACCCTCATCCTAGATGCCTGGAAGCCTGTCTTTTCCTGTTTGCATTTGAATGGTTGTAGAACTCTCAACACCTGCTGCACCATGCCTGCTTGCATGTTGCCATGCTTCTACCTTGAAGATAATGAACTGAACCTCTGAACCTGTAAGCCAGCCCCAATTAAATGTGTGTGGGTTTTTTTTAGAAATATCTTTTTTTATTAGTTTATTTATTTACATTTCAAATGTTATACCAGTTCCCAGTTTCCCCTCCACAAGCCCCCATCCCCTCCTGCCTCCCCCTGCCTCTATGAGGGTGCCCCCCCATCTACCCACCCACTCTTGTCTCAGTGGCCTAATGTTCCCCTATCCTGGGTCATCAAGCCTCCACAGGGCCAAGCGGCTCCCCTCCCAGTGTTACTAGATAAGGCCATCCTCTGCTTCATATGCAGCTGGAGCCATGGGTACCCCTGAGTAGTCTTTGGTTGTTGGTTTTATTCCCTAGGACCTTTGGGGGATCTGGTTGGTTGATATTGTTGTTCTTCTAAAGGTTCTTTGTTTATGGTATCTATTCACAGCCATAAAACCCAACTAAGACAGAGATAGTGGACTTCTTAGGAACATGTCTTTTGGTACATTTATCCTGTTCTCACTGGTTGGGTTATTCAGCTGTGGCAAGGTGACTTTCTAAACATTCCTCTCTCAACAACTAGGATGTTAGTTAGCCAAGGATGTCATAGAAAATTAAACTTTACTTGACCCCTTATCAAAATGGAAGTTTTATTCAAAAAGGCTTCAAGTTTGTTCTTTCTTTCAAAATATCCATACAAAGTGTTGAAAATTTTACAGAAATGCCATCTTCAAAAAGTAAAGTTTTTATGCTAAGACTAGAAGATAGAGTATTATTACAGGGATAAAATATAATAAAAGAACTCAGCATAAATAAGTCTTATGTCATCTAGAGCATTCTCCAAAAGGGCTTATCTCTGTAATTGAGGATGCAGTGAAAAGATTGACTTCATGAAAGAGGGGAAGGTTTATTGGGGATCAATATGCCAAGGCTATCTTCTGCCCTGCTTGTGGGGACACAGAGAAACGCAAGCTGGCAGAAAAGGAAGCAGATCTTATATGACCATCAGTGAGGTGGAGTCTTTGAGCTGATAAAGGCTGTTCAGATTGGTCAGGAACTAGGTGCCCTTGCCAGAGGTTGTTCACTCAGATTAAACGAGGTTCTGGAAAACAGAAATTCACTTTTAGGCTTCTATTTATGAAATGACAACTCTTCTGGGTAGGACAATGTCACCAGCGCTATCAATTTTTAAAAAGTTATTTATTTTATGTGTATGAGTACACTGTAGCTGTCTTCAGACACACTATTGCAGATGGTTGTGAGCCATCATGTGGGTGCTGGGAATTGAACTCAGGACCTCAGGAAGAGAAGTCAGTGCTCTTGACTGCTGATCCATCTCTCCAGCCCAAGCACTGTCATTTTAGGTGCTGCTTTGGACCTAACAATCCTGGGTATGGCACAGTTAACGTGGTCGGAAAAAGTTGGTGGCACTAGATTAATCCCAGAACATTAGCCATTAAAATATAGGAGGTTCTGTTTAATGGAATATTTCATTTTTTGGTAGCATTTAAAAATGTGTGGTGTCAAGTTGTCTGTTTAACACCTTTAAAATAACCAAGTTTTGTGCAAAATATTAAATATGATTATATATATGTATATATATATATATATATATGAATTTTTAGATTCTTAATTTTACATAATGCAATTTTAAAAGAAAAGCAAAAAAATCAGTTGTTAGCCAACTTTCATAAGATTTTACTAAAACTAAAGTGTGGAGCTATTTCTATCAGTCATTTTTAGCCAAAAATATTGTTATTAATGTTATATACTAGGATTTCATACCATTGGATATTTAACAAACATGTTTCCCAGATATTTTGTAAGTATGGCCAGCTGTCATTATAATTTGTGACTCATGTGAACTTCAGACATTTTTCCTCCTGACTACAGAAAGCTGGCCTGTTGTTCTTTATAAAACACAGTTCTAAATTCTTCTTCTTCATCTCTGAGGTACAAAGGTTTTTCAGGGTTTTCCTTTTATACGTAAGATTATCTTCCTCAAGGATCTGAAAGCTATCTCCACAAAGAGTACCATATTGCATCTTCTGAGAAGCAATTAAGAAAGTGACCAAGGCCAGACTTTATGGAGGCCTTTTGTCAACTGAAATTTCCTTCTCTTAGCTTGTATCAAGTTGACATAACACAACCTTGCACAGATGCCAATACATGAACCCAGATTTTAGAATATCTGAATATTTGCTCTAGTATGGTGAAGGTAGCCGAACTGCGCCACACCTAAAAGATAGCGCTGACTTCTTGTGTATGAGTCAGCAAGGCAAGGCTGTTTACCACCTGAAAGGTATCAGTACGCATATACTAACTAAGTCACAGCCCACTCTCGGGGCATGCAAATTGAGCACCAAAGCTGAAGCCAATCAGTTACTGACATGAGCTCCCTAAGCGTATATAAGCAGCACCTTTTCCTCCTTCGGGGTCCTCTCCATCACATTAAGAAAGCTGTACAATAAACGCTTTCCTGCAGAAGAATCCTGTTGTCGGGCGTTGTTCTTGCTGGCAAGGTGGTGCGCCCGACAGTATGGCTAGCTCTAGAAGAGCCTTACTGGTGGAGGAAAAGGATAGGTTTTATTAAGGAGTAACAGGTTGAGGTTCAGATCCATAGAGCAGCCACAGATTTGGCTGGTTGGCTTCAGGAAACAATCCTATCATTGTCCATATGAGGGGTATTGTTCATACTATTAGCTGCTTTCACTTTAAAATACTTTTTAAATCAACACTATTTATAAGTCAAAATTGGCCAGAGATTAAGTAGTATTGCGTGATCAAGCATTTGAAGGTGGTAGTCTAGATTTGAAACTGATCTGTCTCATACATTCCCACAATAGTGGTTATTCAAATCAGGATTCAACTGGAAAAAAAGAATCTCTTAGGAATCTTAAAGGCTGAGAAAGATAATACATGCCTCGGCACCCAGTACAGTTTCACATTCCTATATACATTCATGCGAGTGTGGTAATTGTATTGTAATTATTGCCACTATCTTTGTTTTCACCACAGTTGTTATTGTATCAGTTTAACCATTGAGCGAGTGATGAAACAATAAACAAGAAGTTCCCTAGACAAAGAAATTTCTGTAATTAAAAGTTACCGTGGGCTTGGGACTTGGATCAGAACTTAAGAACACTTGATGGATCTTCAAGTTTGATTCCCAGCTCCCACTTTTGTGACTTGCAACAACTCTACCCAAGGAACAAACACCCCCTTTTGGCTTCTGTGGGCATGACACTCAAGGCACACACACACACACACACACACACACACACACACACACACATATGCACACACATATGCACACACACACACACACACGTGCATGTACACACGCACGTGCATGTGCACATAATTAAAAAAATAAATCTTAAAAACTTTACAAATGTGGAGAAACTGGAACATTTAAAACATTGTGGATTTGATGATATTTCTTATTCTTTTGAAAAATCTTAGAACTAAGTAAGTCTTATGCATAAAACAATGTTGCTTGGAATATACACATCTTTCATATCACTGCGGTGTAAGATAGTTCTTTTGAGTAGGATAATATTATGTACCATGATAAAAGCTAAGATAATGGTCCTATAAATTTTGAACTGCCTCGATAGTGATTAATAATGCTCAACTAACTGAAGTAAATATGTTTCCCATAGTATATTTGATAAAGGTGATTGACCAGTGTTCCCCTGGCTTTGACTACAAATTGTTATAAATCTCATGAGGACATGCTGCATCCCATTGGGTTTTGGCATCTGTACAGAGTGAGCTGCACCTACTCTGAAATAGAACCTTTTAATCTATACATAGTTCAGGAATCTTCCAGGCCCCAGCCTTATAGCTTTTGGTCCTTTGGACCTACAAATAAATCACTCATAAGATAGAAAATTTGACAGAAAATTTTGGACTCTAAATAAGCTGTAAAGTATTTAATTTAAAAATCCAATAACAGCTTTCAAATACACATGATGAAGATGAATGTATCTTCTGCAATTTTCACAGTTGGCACACCAGAGAATACCTGAAAGACAAGGTCAGCATTGCTAAGATTGTGTCCTTAGTTTTAAATTTCAGTCCTTGGTAAATAAAATAGCTACACTCAAAATTGAAATATACATTGATGAACAAGAATTAACACATAATAAAATATCATCGCTGACTCTGAACAATTCATAGAAACAACCAGGGCAAATCAATGCCAAAGAAAGCACATTGCATTGTTATTCTAGGAAAATTATTTTCTTATCTAATTTAGTTTTATCTATACTTGATATTTTGATTATTGTGTATTATGATATGTCACCCCAAGTATCATCACTGATTTATACATTTTCACTAGGAAGGCAAAGAATAAGTTCTTAATTGCTGTTATTTTGTCCTAACAAAAATATATGTATTATAGTCTTTATAATGACAATACATCTGTGATGCACATGTGAACATAAGCAGAATATTTGTAAACATGTATGATGTTTCAAGGAAAGCATTATTTAAATTCTAGTATAAAGGCAAGCTGAGTTTGGTTTCCAGGTTAAGTATTTTATGAAAAATACCAACTAACTACTCTCTCAAACTTTTGGATAAATTTTTGTTATGTTCGTGAAAAATAAATTATTGCAGATAAAATTTTAGGTGACAGCTCTTTGGACTTTATCTCCCCCTAATTCTAAGTTGAAAATTTACCTCCAAATAAGTTGAAGTCAGTTGTCTTCATACCTTATGAATCATATGTGTTCTTTTGAAGTAGGTTGCAATACAAAGAAATTAGAATATATATATATATATATATATATATATTAGAAAGTTTGATGTATGATAAATCCAGGGCATTATAAACAAATTGCCATTGGAAGCATAGTTTATTATTAATAGTTTTCCAAAGCAGGGGGATGCCATCCACAGACAGACATGTATATAAAGCAGTAATTAGTCATGTGAGAAAAGAAAATGTGAGATGAGAGTCTTTATTGTGCTTCTACTGAGAAGAAACAAGTGAGGCATGGTAGTCAGATGCCAGTTTGATAGTTTAAACAATAATTCTCTGTGAGCTTTGGTGACTATCAGGGCTGTTTATAGTTGTTTGCTTATGAGCATGATACTATTTGGGGTAGCTGAAGTGTATGTAGGTCAAGAGTGTGAATGTGTAAAGAAGTGGCATGGTTAGGCATATGGGCTTTGAATTGATTGGTTTGTATTTGCAATGTCACTTCCAGAAGGACTTCTGGAGGTGGTGGGGTGACTCTAAGAGAGGTAGGATGTCAAAGCAAGGCTTGTCATTGTGCTGTCTAGAAGGTGTGATTGGCATGAGTTTGCAATATAAAAGTGAAAAGCTAAACTTTACAAAAGCAGAAATCCTGGTTAAGATAAGAGAGGAATTATCATAGCACCATTAGCGATTTAGCATTTGTAGTGGGTACTGTGTTGACCCACCCTACTCTCTCCTCAGGCTACTTACTGGCAGCTAATGACTCAGAGGACAATCCCTTTTCTGGACCATTGCCTTAGTTCAATAGTTGTCAAGCTCCAAGATGCATCAGAATTACATGGAGCGTTTATTAAATACCAGAGAGCTTGCCTCTAACACCAGCACCTCTGATTCAGGAAGCTGAACTGAAGTCAAAGAACCTACCAGATCTTGGAAGCTCTTATGTGCAACTGGTTGTCCTATCTGAGACCATTCAGTAAGAAAAACTGCCCAGAACATATAGGAGGCTCCTCCATGCAGAATTCTAGCACAGGTAGACTTTCAATAGTCCTCAGGGAACTGATTTGGAATATAAAATACTTGCCACTTTATTTCAAGCCAGCAAAATACTCTGGTACCACAAATTCCCATAGATATACAAATGAATTGGGTTGTGACTACACATGGACCTGGATCTTCCCAGTTACTTTTCGCTTCCCTTAATTTCCATTGCTTCCACCTTAGCAAAACATGTAAACAAAGGATATTATTTTTATTATTATGATTACTATTGTTAAAGAAAGACTGCCTAAGATAACATATTTCTACCAAAATTATCTTTACAAATGTAACTGCCATTTTAGTGTCTTTAGCAATCAGTATTACTACTTGTTTTCAGCTACAGCAGTCATTTTAAGCATGGTCACTAGTAATCTAGTGTTAAGAAGGATGAAAAATATAAAGAGTAACAGTATACCCACAACATATAGGACAAGCGTGTATATTTAGGTAACCAGAATAGTTTTCTGGAGAATAAGAGAAAAAGGGGGCCTTAATTATCATCGATAAGAATGTTTAATACTTTTTTCTTTTTTTATTAGATATCTTCTTTATTTACATCTCAAATGTTATCCCCTTGCCTAGTTTCCCCTCTGAAAATCCCTTATCCCCTCCCTCTTCCCCCTGCTCCTCAGCCCACCCACTCTGGCCAGGAAGGCCCTGGCATTCCCCTATACTGGGGAATAGAGGGTCTCAAAATATGATGGAGAATTTGTCTGTCTGTAATAAATAGTATGACTCATACCACAAAAAAAAGAATGTCTAATACTTACTCTTAATTGGTGTTTTAAAAACAGTTAAAAAGAAGTGATTTTGTCCTCTAGCATTTTACATTACATGATACTGTCTCCAAACAAATTCAGTGTTTGGATGGATAACCTCATGTAATGAATATCATGGACAATGTTTTGATGTCTAAACTACTGCCCCATAGCTGATTTGTTTCAATTAATAAAATATAATTAAATTATACACATGAATAAATAAATAGATTAGTGTTCATACATCATATCTTTAATTCTCACAATTATACATATTAAGTACAAGAAATTTCTAAAATTGAAAACTTTTAAGGAGTTCAAATCCATGTGGTTCTGTATTTTCTTATTGATATTATGACATCATTAAGTGACTGAAATAAATACACATGTGGTTGACAAAAGGCTAATGGTAAGCCTACCACTGTTTTTGACAAAACTTACTGAACATGGGCTGACTCCTCCCTCATCACATTGAATTCTTTGAGCAGAGCACATCATAACTGTTTCTTATCCTGGTAGGTAAGAGGACAAGTGGTTTTGATTTTGTTTTTTACACCAAAATGTTTCATAAATGAGATGGAATAGTGTGAAAAAAATCTAAACAGAGGTTCTTGAAATGCTACAGTAGACAATTTATACTATGAATTGTCAGCAACATTTTAGACCGTGGTTTAAAAACAGTTTGTATTTTAGACGCAACCATTTTTTTCTATGGTGCAGAATGCTGTAGTGATAGTAATCCATTTTATATGGTTTCAAATTTCAGTTTTCCACTTAATATCTGCTTGAACTGAATGAAGTCAAAGATGCTGTTAGTCACAATTTCTTCATGTCCGAGTTGATACAGATCATATATTTTCTGATATTATCATTAATACAAATAGAATAATTCATATAAACTTCTGTATGCTCCAGTCAAAAGAAATAACAAATCTTAATTGGTGCTCTAGTCTTATCTACATTATCTTCTTTTTCTCACTGCATGTTAGGTGTAGGCAAATTGAATTGTTACAATTTCTACCACAAGCTTAGGGTGACTATTCAAATATTCATAGTATTTTAATCAGAAGCACTTTTTCCTCCATATAGGAATAGCCTTCTTAAAACATGAATGTGGAATGTGGAACACTCCCTTACTTATCCCAGTTAATTCAGGGTCAATTAAATTTATTGAGAAATTTGTAGTCATTTCACAGCTTTAATTAGCTCATCCTAACTGAAGTGATGGTAATGAAGAATTTCCTTCTTCATAGACAACTAGGAAGCTGAGATTCGAGGATCACCTGGTATTTCCTTAGAGCCCTTCAGAATTATTTTAAGAACCCATCTAGTTGTAAGATTTCAATTTCCAGCTGTTGCATTGAAGCCATAGAGAAATATCTTGATAGCACGTTTGGAGAAATGAAAACAATGGGTATGTACTTTGGAAAACACTTACAAAGCAGAGCAAAGTAAATTTTTTTTCTAGTAATTGAGATTTCTAAAACCAGAAATATAATCACATGGACTCCTACTTAGATGTAAATAAGCAGTCTGAACAAAGAGATAAGGAAGACCATCTTTTGTCAAAAAACTATATCTGAAAGTAGAAAGCACACGTAAAGACTGATTTTCAGCCTTCCAATGTTCTCAATACAACCACTGATTCCAAAAGCCCATACACTGCTTGGTGGAAAATATGTTAGAAATAAGGTTATCTCAAGTGTAAGTAAAGAATGGAGACATTTAAACAGATACTTCAAGCTAAAGGAAGATGAATTTTCTTGGATATAATAGATTGGCAGGTTACATTTCTAAGAACTTGGTCAAGATCAAGAATAAGGCTACAATCTTGTTAAAAAAAAAATGCCCGATGTGTGAAGAGGGACAGTTAGGAGACTGTGCAGTTTTATTTACAATTAAATAAAATTACCTACTCTTACTAAAATTCTAGGCATCCCAGGAAAATATCTCAAATGAAAAAAGATCTTTGTTATAGGGTTGGAGAGATGGCTTGACAGTTGAGTTTCTGGTGTAATTGAGCAAAATGGACTCTACTACCAGCACTCACATAACAAGCTTTTCATTACACACATATCTATAATCCTAACAGAGCAGATAGGAGGCTCACATTGGAAAAGAACTTGCCTCATAGCAATAGGCAGAAAGTGTTAAAGGAGGATACTCCAGGACTTCTGGCCACTGTGATGGTGCACATGCAAGTGCACATACACTTACACATACACAGACTAAGACATATGCACACACATACATACATGCATATGCATAATTCAAAAAAGTGAAGTGAAATGTATTGAGTCACACTAAAATTGGTGATCTGCACTGAGCTCACGCAAATATACCCTTGTCAACAATCATCCAGGATAGGGAAGTCTATCATAGAGCCCTTTAGAAAGGTGTGTGTGTGTGTGTGTGTGTGTGTGTGTGTGTGTGTGTGTGTACTGTCTTTTATTTTGTAACTCTGGTGAGACTGCCACACTCTATTGAATAGTTCTAAAGCCAGTCGCACAGATGTCACTGGTTAGTCTTGGTAGGTCGCAAATTAGGTGAGAAATTTGCTGGTAGTGGGGAACATGAACAAGAGAGGTAGGTATGTGGGACATGACAGTAGCCAGAATGTAAAACATGCATATATAAATCATAAAAATAGTAAATACACACTACTCATACAAAATGATAACCTATAGCATATGCACAGCTTCAAAATGTGATCCATTTCTAAATTTGGATATTGCATGTATATAATACCTTAAAGGATCACTTTTTTTTCCTCAATTGATCTGCAACATTTTGTGAAAATAGATTTCTTGCATCTAATATGTAATTGCTACTTGTGTTAGTTTGAGTGAGAATGCCTCTGAACCTAATAGGCTAATAAATTTGAATACTTAGTCTCCAGGTGGTGGAACAATTTAGGAAGGAACAGGATGTAGCCTGTTGGAGGAGGTGAGCACTGGTGATAGGCATTGTCCATTATCACACTCCATTTCCAGTTAGTGCTCTGTCTGCCTTCAACTTGTAGAACAAGATGTAAGCTCTCAGTCACTGCTCTGGCACTATGCCTACATGCTAACTCCCATATACCCCAACATGGTGATCATGTACTCTAACTTTCTGGGACCATGATCTCCTTCCCCAAATATATTTTTATAAGTTGCCTTTGCCATGGAGTCTCTTCAGAGCAATATAAAAATAGTGAAGACACCATTATTCTAATAATGTACACTCCAATGCCTGAAATGAAAAATTACCTTTGTGGTTATTGGATGTATTAGTTATTTTTGTGTATCTGTGATACATCTCCATGAGTAAGGCAACTTATAGATGAAAGAGTTTATTGGGTTTACAGTTTCAGAGGCATAAAGGTTCATCATAGAAGGGAAGAATGGGTAGCAAGCAGCAGACATGGTAGTAGGAGCAGGAAGCCAAGAACTCACTCTTTTTACCATGAGCATGAAGCGTAAAGAGGGAATTAGAAGTTTGCTCTCAAAGCCACCTCACTAAGACATGCTTTCCCTAGCAGAACTGCACCATCTATGCCTCCCCAGAACAGTACCACCCAAAGGGGACCAAGTGTTAAAACACACAATACCATGGGAGATATTTCTCATTCAAGCTACCATGTTAGTTGCAATCTCCAGATGATTTTTTTTGTCATTTATTTGGAAATAATTAACATCTCTTTAGAAACAAATGGAGGTTGAGAAGTAATGTGTTATGTGTTGGTATACACTTTACATTGCATTAGAGTTTTAAAATCTAATTTGATAGTTAAAAGGCACATAAAACTGCCCAGTCTTTCCCTGAAGAACACTAATTCTGCAAATCTACAGATGTCATGGATAAGGTTTGAATAATACATAAAAGCTAAACCTCACTATTTCTTTAACATTTCAAGTCAAGATGTATCTTGCCTTCATCTCAAGCATTAGGAGAAAGGTAAGAAACATCATTTTCTTAGTGTTGAAATCCAACTACATAGCCAATCAAGTTGACTGATTAGATATGTCAAAAAGCGTGACAGCCAATATCCTCCAGTATGCTGACCTTGCATGTCAGATCACATATTTAATCAGGCCTCCTCCTTCTACATTCAAATGGATTGAAAGAAAGAAAAATCATTTCCTTGTTCCACTGCTGATCCTGTGCTTAATTGATCCTTCCTTGTTACTGCATTGACACTGATCTGAATACTTGCTTAACAACTGGTAGTCTGGGATAATTGTTCATCTTTAGCTGTTAAACAGAGAAATGACTTAATAAACTGGTGAGAACAAGCTGTATGAAAATTATAAATATCTCAAATCATGCATTGTTCTATCAAGCAACTTCCATCAGGTAAGATTGGTCATCATCCCTAGAAAGAATTATTTGCAGAAATTCATTCTCCATATGTATGCACCCAGCATATTTTCTGATAATGTTTCAAGATTTCTCTTGTAGGACACAAATTTCTTATATTCAGGGACAATGTCTGTATGTTACTGGTGTACAATGAATATAAGACTTTTGGGTATCAATACAATTAAAGTTTATTCTTTGCATCAATTTTTGTTGTGGAATTACTAAACGCTTTAAAGTAAAGTTTCATTGCCAAATCGCTGTGAACTAAAGTTTTTCAGTAGGTTTTGCTAATACATTGTTTGTTTTTTCTGGAAATTGAAAATATTCGCCAACCTCCATTCAAACTATGTTTGGCACAAATGTTAAAATAATAATTAAACTGATATTCTTGATACACATCAAATTGCAACTTTTGAGTTTGTGATGTGAGAATAAAATTTTATTCTCTTATATAGTAACACAAGATATAGTCTGAGTCTCTCAAATATTACACATAGTAGCTTACTGAAATATTGACTATGGTTTTTCTACTACAAAAATTGTGGAAATGTATTTTTTTTCTACTTTGTTATTCAATAGCCAGTAGCTGAAACACTAGCTGTCACACATACTCAATACACATTGATTAATGAATTAAGTGGATGAATGTATTTGTTAGGAGGGTGCTTTGTAAACAACCTATCTCCCGCCCTGACAACTAGTTGCTTTTAGTTGGTTTTTAAAGTCACTAGCTTTGGAGGTCACACAGCTGGGCTGTGTGCCTGTATCATTGCTGATGATAGCATCTCAGACTTTAGCCAACAAATTGGTGAAAACTGCTCTGTAAAACTTGCACATCACTATCTTGTGTGAGGGTAGTTGACTTTCAGATATCTTTCCTGTGCTGTAAGGGAAGAATTTTTTTTTCTATATTGCCATTACCATCTCAGAAAAAATATACCCCTTCACTGTCTTTACTTTGTAGAGGAAAAGACACATTTTATAGCATCATAATTAACTTAGGAAGCAGCTATTCATGGAGAAGAAACTAAAAATTAGTAAAAGAATTTAAAATACACTTTGATCTTTAAGACTTTGTAATCATTTATTTATTTATAGATTTATAGAATTCAAAACACCTAAAGATTTATAGGTATCAGAAATCCCTGTCCCAGATGCACCTGAAATAAATAACCAGTCTGGATTCACCTATGTGTAAACTCAAGCCTTGTGGCTATAGCTCATAAGAAGTGGCCTTTGTTTTGATTGCCTCTCTCTTCGTAGTTTCCTGGCCTTAACGATCCCTTCTGTCCTTTCCCTAACAACTGGTGTCCTGGTCAATTAGCTCAAGCTCAAGCACTGAACTTGAGCTCATAGTTGCACCTAGTCTGGTTAATGAAGTTCAAATGTATGTATGTCTTCAAGTGAATTTGGGTCAAATGAAAATGTATTCAGGTGAATTTTCTTTTCTTTTCTCTATTTTAGTTCATTTCTTGTTTTTATCCAATACGTAGACATTTTAGTAAAGAGCTGATTTGAGATAGTTATTTTTAGATTAATGTCTTTAATATAGCTATTTAGAACATATATTTCTAAAATTTTCAGAAGTAACATTAAAAGCAAGACATTCCAAATCTCATGCACTCTTGAACTGGTAGTGTCCCTTGACTGTCTGTCTGACAATTCTAACGTTAATTATCCTTCATCTATCACATACCAAGACAGAGAAGAGGTCTCCAGAATGATTGCCGTCCAGAGTGCTGAACCTGAGGTTTAGGAATTTGGTGTTAGGACTCTTGGCTAGTGCCAGGCCATCAAGCATGTCAACAGCAGAATAACTGTTGTTACTGAAATCCATCATACATCCCTCTGTTAAAATCTTACACTGAGGCAGTTAGCAAAATTTGTCTCTGTAGACCAGAGTTATCTGTCCTTTTGAAAGAAGCTACGTGAGCTTTGGGACTTTGAAATGCATTTTTAAAACATGAAACATTTATGTAACAATGGGGATTGAATGGGATTTTGGAGCCTTGGAATTTCATACTAACATTATGATAGTGTTTTTGATTAACAGAAGAATTGTATGGTAAGAATAATCTGAGATTTAAAATATGCTCCTGTCATGTGATTTTTTTTTTCTTCCTTCACAGTTCCAACTTAGTGTTGCAATACTCTTTCCTTTCTATGGGCCTGGCCATCCTCTGATCCAAATAGGACAGTCAATCAAATGCTAAAATAATTCTTCCTTCCTCTTGGTAGAAATCATGTGTCATAATAATTCTGTATTACTTAACAACCTTTATCTTAAAGTTGCAGTGTGTTTGTAGACCTTAGGTAAAAATGGCAAACCTGATGGTTTGAGTATGAGAAGAACTTCACTTAGGTTATTGCTAAAGGGAGCTGTATGTATTATTATCTCTGAATGTGTTAAGATAGAAAAATATATCTCATGAATTTTGAGAAGAGAATCAAAGAAAATCAGAGTGACAAAAATAATGTTATTATTTATAATAATTTCTTGGAACGTGTTGAAAATCTAGGCTGATACATAAACCTACAGTAATTGGAGAAGAAATTAAGAGTTAAAAATGCTTTCTCATTTGAATCTAGAGAAAAACTTAATAGTTAATATTCAAAATTGTTATAAAAATATAAAACCACAAACATGCATGATGATATTTGATAAACTGTAAATAGAAAAGTAAGCATATAAATATTTATTTTTGCCTTTAATACATATGGTTTACTTATTACCATAGTTTCAAGAGGTAAGCAAAACCTAAATCTAAGAAGAAAATAGGTAGTTAATTGTGTAAATATTCATATTTATAAGATAAAACAAGGTATGTAGCTATAACTATAGCTGTCATTCAATTTATCAATACATTAATATCTATGACATGTATACACATATACTTTCACTTGTTTAGTTCATGAAAAATCAGAAATGTTTGATGTAATGGTTGTGATTGTCATTTTGGTTGGATTAAAAAGAATGATAACTGAAGAGATGGCTCAACACTAAAGAACACTTGCTGCCCTTGCAGAGGACTTAGGTTCAGTGAACAGCACTCATGTGTTAGCCAGCAGCCATTTGTAATTCCAATTCCACAGGATTTATTACACTCTTCTGATCTCTATTGACTCTGCAAACACATGTTGCACATGCAAGCAATCAATAAATGTATATACAACATAGAAATAAATCTTTTTTATTTTACTTTTTTATTTTTGGAAATAAATCTTAAAAGTACCTGAGGTATTACTGAACCACAGATTTAGGTGTGTTTGTGAGGGCATTATCTGAGACACTTAGATCATGAGGTCTCTCAATTGATGAATAGATTAACCTCTTGAAGTCTTCATACTATGAAGTATGACCTCTGCCAAATACTCCTGTCTCTATGATGTTCTTCCCAAGTACTAGGGACTAACTGATAAGACATTGATCCCCCTGAAACAATCAACTAAAATAAATACTTTCTCAGTTTTAAGGGTACTGTCACAGCACAAAGAGAACAAACTAATATATTTGATCTTAAGAAACAAAATAGAAGAATCCTTATGTCATTATTTACAAGTTCAATCTTAAACTATACTTAATATATAATCTGTAATTAATGCTTTGAGAAAGCACAAATATATTGTAGGAATAATTTATATCTATATTCCTACTGTGAGATACATAAAAATCACTACATGTATGACCAAAGGCAAAAAAGTGTGATTATCATATCTAGAGGAAACTGGCTGGAAGATCATTGTGATGCAAATTCTACCTAGAAACTGAACAGTTGAGAAGCTGAAAATACTCAACTGCCCTAGTCAATGATGTCTGACTGTATGTTTAGGACCAGTTAGAGCATTGTAGATTTCATCTTCTAACAGAAAAAAGCCCCAAATATCTTCAAATTCATGTTTTTCTCTCTAAAACTCTTGTCCCTTCATGACTATTTGCAACTCCTCCAAAGTTGTGAAGAGATAGTATAAGTCAAAAATAACAACCCGATATAACACACAATTGCATGACGCCTAGTTTGATACTCTTTTTCCTCTTTGGAGTTTACATTCAGTTGAATAATGTGGAGTAGCCTATATGCTTAGAAATAAAACATTCTGTGATGAGAAGTGGCAAAAGCATGTTGGATCAGATGAGAGTGGAGGAAAATGAGCACAGTTTTATTCGTACATGTGTTTCTTTAATAGAACATCCAAATAAGATGGAAAATTACTTTTAATAATGAAAGAAACTTAATTTTCTATAATTAACACATAAATTTCTGCTTTTATGGTCTTGTCATTGAACATCTAGGTCTTTGAAATTCAATTCAGATAATATAGTGTTAAAATGCTGGGTTAAGTACCTATCAACTGAACTCCTTAAAGGAAACAATTGCTTAAATTTTTCTCCTGCCACATGTAAAAGAACATTTTCTAGACGATTTGTGTAAAATACTAATAGGGTAATTTTCTTCATCTATGCAGTTCTATTCTAGCCTTACAATATTAATAAAGAGAAAAAACAAAAATATTCTGAAGACATAAATTGAGCTTAAAGGTCAAACATGAAATGGTATTCCATTCATTTTTCTAGTCAAATGCAATATTGAAAGCTTTATTTTGGAGACACAAAGTATTTTCATAAATAAAACACTTAGCTAATTAAATTCTCTCCATAATTTATAGCAGAAATAATGAAGTAGAAAAAAATTAATAACAAATCTGCTCAACTTTCTTTCAAAGTGGCTTAGCTAAAATTCTCACACTGGATGTTTGGATGATTAAGACTTCTACACACTGTCTTTCCAGGTTGAAGGTAGCCCCTCTGGCTCGTTTGTGCTCTCCAGTCCCTTAGGCTAAGGAGGAATACTCCTGAAGTTGAACATACTGCTTGTACACTTGAAACTGATGAGACTTGACGTCCTAATTCGGCAACCTCTTCTTACAAGGTGATGATAGAAATAATACATATAGAAAATAAAGTTTAATATATGTAACAATACAACATAAAGCGTTGAGAACAATGCTATGATGCCAATATTTCATCCCTAACATCATGGTTGCCTACACTCTAATACATCCAGATGCAGTGCTATTAGCTCACACAAAGGCTCTTAAAGCTAAAGAGTTTTACTAAGAAAAGGAATGGTTTGCAAGTAGCTATTTGAACATATATAGCCTTATTACACTATGGATTCTATTAGTGGTTATATGTGGCTATCTCTCTGGAAGCATATTGGAAGAACAGAAGAAAAGGCTGGGTAGGGTGCCAAATAGTCGGTCAGGGATCAGCATGATTTCATTTCATTGGCAAACCCTTAGATCTTCCCTGTGAACTTCCTTCTTGTTGCCCTCAAAAATTTCCCGGGGATCCATCCCATAATCAGTCACCAAACCCAGACACCATTGCGTATGCCAGCAAGATTTTACTGAAAATACCCTGATATAGCTGTCTCGTGTGAGGCTATGCCAGTGCCTGGCAAATACAGAAGTAGATGCTTACAGTCATCTATTGGATGGAACACAGGGTCCCCAATGGAGGAGCTAGAGAAAGTACCCAAGGACCTGAAGGGGTCTGCAACCCTATAGGTGAAACAACAATATGAACTAACCAGTACCCCCAGAGCATGTGTCTCTAGCTGCATATGTAGCAGAAGATGGCCTAGTTGGCCATCAGTGGGAAGAGAGGCCCCTAGGTCTTGCAAACTTTATATGCCCCAATACAGGGGAACGCCAGGGCCAAGAAGTGGGAGTGAGTGGGTAGGGAAGCAGAGTGGGGGTAGGGTATAGGGAACTTTCAGGATAGCATTTGAAATGTAAATAAAGAAAATATCTAATAAAAAAATGTTTCCATAGCACAGTTCAAATTCTGTCACTTATCATTGTAATGAAATAAAAAGGTGACGCACCTAACATCTGAATCTTAGACAACCATATCTTCCTAAAGATGACTGCCTGTGTTTTCTGCTTACAGAAAAATGAGCATAAAGGAAAAGGTAGGGGTCATACAAGACTGGTTACTGTCTTTGCAGTCTTTTCTGTTTCCTCAGTTCTTGTGACTTAAATATTCTTTGTCTTTAGGCTCCACACTTTTAGTCAATGAGCTAGAGAAACGTTTGCAATGACTATTTTCATTTTGCTTCTGACTTCTTTTTCTTTTGTAGTTCTGTGATTAAGCACAATTTTAGAAAGGCTGTAGGTGTGTGACTTGGAGTGATGAAAATAATACGAGTATTTGAAAATTAGGAGAGAACAGGAATGGAGCTCAGCATTGAAAATCACACCACTAGTTAACATAGAAACCTTGTCCTAGAGATGGTTCAGTGGGTAAAACTTCAAGTTATCACAGTCCGACTACCAGAATTGGATGTCTGGTCCCCACTTTAGAAAGAGAGAAATGTCTCCAAAATGTTGTCCTCTGACCTCCCTGTGTACACGATGCCGTGCACACACCTCCTTAGGCGTGCACATGCATATGATTTGTGTATGCACGTATGCCAAAATGTGAGCCCTCTCTAACACTCACACACACACACACACACACACACTGACATACACAAACCCAAACAAAATATCAATAAACAAAAATTTAAAATTATGTAAAACGTGGAAAAATAAGCCCGTTATCTCTAGAGACTGTGGTTTTTAGTTTAGTCTAGGCAAATATATACAGGGAGCCTGATTACATTTAAGTTTAGTAAAACAGATCATTCCTTCTTAGAAAATTGGTGTGGTAAACAAATTCTTGCCTTTGTGAGCAAGTGCATTGTCCACAGCTATGGCAGAGGGGGTGATAAGCAAAGCCAGGCTCCCCGAAGCGCCTAATCACATAACTGACTTAGCACAACTTCTGCAGCTGCCAGCAAAAGTGTTTGAAAATCCTGCCAGTGAATCAGACCCTGCTGCTAAGAGAAGGATCTTTCAAAGCCTGGCGTCGGGGCCCGTGATTGCCATTCAGCACGAGCTGCCAGGACTTAAAGCTTTATCTTTGATGATCATGTGCTGGACCCATTACCAGGCTGACTGGGCTATGATGACTGCGGTCTTGATTGATGATGAGCGCATATCTTGTGATTTCACTTCAGAATAGATTCTTTCAGACAGTCTTTGTATTTATTTACCATTTCACATTTACTTCGGCAGTTTTTCATCTATGTATGAATTGTGTAAGATATTTTTTTTCTTAGAAAGATAAAACTGTTGGCTCTGTTGCCATTGTAAAGTTGTGACTAGTAAACCTCAAAAAGTAGTGAATTTCATATCCTGTCTTTGAAAAGGCGTTTCAAAGAAAGATCATTTTATCAAAGATAGACCCACATAATTTTGATCCTGGAATTTCTTTAATGTTTCCCTCTCCTGCTTAGAGTACAGGACTCCTAGGCATATTTTATGGTTGACCATGCCTCTTGTGAAGAAGGAATGGCAGCAATAGAAGTACCATGCAGCTATTTTATGCCATTGTTCTAACTTTCCTAACCTGACCATGGAAGCTACCTGTTCTGCACCTTCCTGGGTTATGCTGGTTAAGCTAGTAGAGACATCCTGCCCGCATCTCAGTCTGCTCTCTTCAGCATGCATCACCGACACTCTACCTTCCTTTTCCCTCTTCTCTAATCACTCCTGCCATGGTGCATCCTTCCATCTCCCATTTCTCCACTAGAACTGTCCATGCTCTTAGAAACTCTGCCAGGCGTTTCTGCAACCCTCCCCTTCCCCAGCCCTAACTACTCAGTCTTCCACAGCCTTCTCCTAGGACTCTTCTGCCCTTAACTATTTATTTTTCTCCTTCCTCACTGTCACTCTGGAGTTTTAATCCATTGCATAGAAACAGTTATGCCATTATATTAGTTATTTTGTGATTAGTTTCACTAGCTTAAGGCTCTTATGATGAGTTTTTATGCAAGTGTACACAATTCAATATAATACAAGCCTAACCAAATTAACAATACTCCACCTGAATGCTGGCATTTCCCCAAATACACAGATTTTGTAATTGAGCATACTTATTGGACACAGAACTGTGCAATCACAATGAACTTATTTCAGGATTACTAATTGCCAAGGATATTTTATCAACTAATACCCAAATACATGGAAATTAAGCAATCTAAATTCGAAATATTAATACTGTGCATTTATTTATCTGTTTAAAGTTTTTTTTAGAGTGGTACTTGGAATTTGAATTTATATTTAAAAGAGAAATTGGACTGCATATGTAGCTATTCACATTTTTAATTTAAATTCTTTTATATGGGCCTCTGCTGCTAGACAACTAATACCCTGAACACTTAACGATGAAGCAAAGCCAATAACACATGTGCTCCATCTATTTTAATAGAACACGCAGCAAAACTTTCCATTTTATTGGAAGCTGGCAAGAGAAACATTGAGGTACTACATACCAATATTTGGATCATTCTGGCTTCTAATTCAGAACCTTAATGAATGATCAAAAAACATATAAATGAGAAAAATTAATAGCAAAAGAATAACATAAGAGTTAATCTAAATGTGCTGAAATATGAAGATAATAACTTAGAAGAGAATCTAACAATTGTAATTGGTGCATACTCAGGTTTATAAGAATCACATCAAATGAGAGGTCAGGAAAAACACCTTTGAAATTAAACAGATTGAACTTGTCAGAATACACAGACAAATTCAAATGGTAAAAGCTTAATTACAAAATATTAATTTTCTACATTCTAGTATTTATCTTGTGAGGTACGTAGTTTGCAAGTGTTTTCTCCCATTGTAACCTACCTACTCACTTAATTCACTGTTTCTTTTATTGTACAAAATCATTTCATTGTGTCCAATTTTTTAATCGTTCCCCTATTTCCTGAGTACGAGGGTCCTTATGAATGCCTCTATATAGTAGTATCTATCCAAACTGTTGCTCTATCAACTTCAGAGATTTTGGGTCTTATGATGAGATCTTTGATCTGTTTCTAGTGGACTTATGCCAAGCAAGAGAATAAATCTAGTTTCTTTCTTCTCTCTATATATAGACATTTAGTTTTTCAAATATTTTTGAAGTTACTGTGCTTTCTCTAGTGTGCATTTTGGGCTTCTGTCAAAACCACATGGCTATAGCTGCATGGAGTTACTTTGGGTTTTGTATTTATCTCCTTGAATTAGAGCCACTGAGATGACTCAGTGGATAAAGGCAGCAAACGTGTTAACCTAAGTTTCATCTCCAGGATCAACATGGTGGAAGGAGAGAACTGACTTGTACACAATTGTCTTCTGATACTCACATAGGCAGAGTGGCACACATGCTACATGTAAGAGCATGAATGTGGATATACAATATGGCAAACACACACATTCACACACAGTAAATGTATTTAGAATGTGAAAAACTTGGTTCTATCAATTGTCATGCATGTTTTGCAGTGCTAGTTGCACTGCTTTTTATTACTATTGTGCTGTAATATAATTTGAGATCAGGTATGTATGGTAAGAATACCAGTACTGTTCTCTTTTCTGAGATTTAGTTTGGTTTTATCTGGGTCTTTACTACTTCCATATGAATCTTTATTATGTTTTCTATTTGAGAATGTCATGGAGGTTTTGTTTAGCATGGCATTGAAACCCCGGATTGCTTTTGGTTGGGTAGACAATATTAACAATATCAATTCATACAGTCCATGATCATGAGTGCTTTTTCTTTCATCTTTGAGTACCTTCCTTGATTTCTCTTTTTCAGGAATTTAAGGTTTCATTGTCTATGCCTGGAATTGTTAGTTTGGGTTAATATGGGTTGTTAGTTCATGATTGCATACCCAGAACACAGCATTCTAAAGCCCTTATACTTGTTGTCTAGCCCCTACGTTCTTTCTGTCGCATCTTTTTCAGTGTTGTGTGAGCGTTAGTTGTAATGGTACAAATGTCCTCTCAGACCTAGCACTCAACAGTCATGCTCTCTGTACCTTCAACAGTCATGGGTCTCTGCAGTCACCTCTTCACTGAAGGAGAAGCTTCTGTACTCAATTGTCTCTTTCCTCCCTCATGTCCTCTCGTTACATTCCTGTTGTCTACGGCTCAAAGATAAATAAAAGTTAAGATCAAAGGTCTAAGATGCCTATGTATATGTTATTTTTCCACTTTGCTCATTTTTTTTCTAAAAATTTTACAATTTAATTGTTTCTTCGTGCTGAGTAGGATTCCAAAAAGTTCAGTTCTTCCTAGCTTCCTCCAACAAGTCCGTACCTCCTACTATTGCCACTTCCCATGGATTGTGCATATTCAAACCACCACCCACCATTTCTGTGGACAGGCATTCAGCCTGCATGAGTATTAACCAACTCTCTGATTAGTGAATCCTAGCAGTGAGTTCTTTTGGGATAGCAGCTGCCTGTGTTTCACCAGGTATAGAAACTCTAAGAGCTTTGCTAACAAGCAATGTTTGTTTGTTTTTTTTTCCAACTCAAATCCTTCTCCTGTAGAGATACAGTCTGATAACCTGGAAAGTAACAATCTTTTCTTTATATTTACTATACTCAAGGGGAGCTTTGCACTCACTTGTAAACTATTTTTATTCTTGCCATAGGTAAATGAGTTTGCCACTTTAATGGGCAGAATTATAGACCTCTATTCTTACCACAAAAACCATTTTTTCAGTCACCTTAATTATCATTCAGTTCCTGGTGACAGATTTCAGCATTTATTTGCTTGGTGAAACACACATGCAAATTCTTTCCTTCTCTGTACAGCTTTGAATTTATCATCCCTTTAGAGCTCATCCAGACTAACCCTGGATAGATGTAGACAATTAAACCTTTAAGTAAGAGTAATGGCATGGATGGAATGCCAACCATATGCCAGAGAATCTAGAGAATATGGCACAAGTGAAGTATTTTCAGTCCATAAAAAATCCCCATGAAAGATGCATTGTTGCTTCTGTTTTGGATGGGGCATTGCTAATACTTATTAAAGGTTTACAATAAGCAAGGCACAATTTTTTGTAAAACACATACTTTAAATTATTTAAGTGATACCAACATTTCTGAAGTAGGTATGACATGTTAATTTAGGTCTCTTCAGAAAATGTATGGATAAGATTAAAATAATACAGAGGTTGTTACAAAAATACTGCCCATGTACTTAGGTTGGGGTTTGGCCAGAGCTAAAGGAATGAGGGTAAACATAACAACAGAGCCAGGAATGACTCTGAGCATCCCTATGAGCTGAGCCACAGTAGAAGGACCAACTTGCAGACACTATATGCAGACAAGGTTTAGATATTACCAAACTAGGGAGGACAAAGGAATTTCAACCATTTCTCTTAATCACAGAACTTTACAAGTGAGTTCAATATATATCCCATCGATATATATCCATCGATATCTTTCCATATATCCCATCGATCAAAACTTTAGCTCTGTTTGTAGTTATGGCTTCAAAAGCCTGGGACATTGAAATTCCACAGTTTATTATGGATGGTCATATACTTAAGCAAGATTTGAGGACATGGAACACAAGAGGGCAAGGAGAAGAAGGGCTTTTAACTGTTGTTGTTGCTGCTTGTGTTTGTTTGTTTTTTCTTATAAGGGGCCTCTTTAATTGGGGCTAGCTTACTGTTTCAGAGGTTCATGATGACAGGAAGCATGGCATCATTCAGGCAAACATGGTGCTCTGGAAGAAGCAGAGAGTTCTTACACACTGGGTAAACACTGAATAGTAGGAGCCCACAAAGCACACCTACACAGTGGCACACTTCTCTCAACAGGGCCACACCTCCTAATAATACCACTTCTCATTTGCCAAGCATATGCAAACGACCAAATAGTTGTTGATGTTGTTTTGGTGCTGATGGTAGTAGTGTGGTTGTGTATGGATATGCTTCTTTTAAAATTTTTTTTGTTTAATCTTATTTTTTTAAAAACTACAGATTTTATCCCCCTACCGGTTCACCCCCTGACTGTTCCACATCATATATCTCCTCCCTATCCCCTGTCTCTACAAGGATACCCACACCTCCCACCCCCACCCCACCAGACCTCTAACAACCCTCCAGGGCCTCCAGTCCAAAGAAGAGTATTTTCACATACTATTTTTATTAGTCTGTTCCTGGTTCTCAGCAAATATAAAAAGAGTGTCACTTAAAAATAAGGATTATTTAGTTTTACTCATGGATTTAAAGGATTCAGTGGTCATCATCAATGTAGTCAAATTGGTCAGCTCACCTTGAGGTGTCCAAGAAGCAGAGGGAGCCATCCATCCAGAGAGTGGGAG
>NC_034591.1:3138663-3139977 GCF_900095145.1 Mus pahari
AGAGAGAGAGAGAGAGAGAGAGAGAGAGAGAGAGAGAGAGACTGCCTTTTATTTTATCAGTGTCTTCTACCCGTGGGACCATAACATACAAGGTCAGGGTAGGTTTCTTATACACATCCAAGGAAACCCCTGCATGGTGATTTCAAATATGCAGCTTACTAAATTGACTTGCTAAGAATCTCTCAACTTATTTTGATTGACTATGAAAATCTATAATCATAGGATTCATTGAAGCAAGCCAAATTTAGGCTATGGAACAATTTGGCACTCATTATCTAAATCAATTCCCTAGTTTATAAAATATTTTTGACTATTTTGTTTTTTAGTGAAAATAAATATTTCACTTTAAAATACACCTGATGAAAACTGTGAATCTAATGTTCATGGAGGAAAGACATCAGAAACATACAGAAACATAATCCTGTCTACCAAACTATGCTAGCTAAACAAAGAACATCTTTAATATAAAGTTAATTGATATATTACCTTTATTATGAGTGCTGAGTGTGCTGTTTTATACAAGCACACATACAGTACAAACAGTAGAAGTATATTCAAGGCTATTTTAGAATCCTGGCAGTTCTGTCCTAATACCAAGCCAATGAAACGAAAGGCAGCAGTCGAAACATAACCTTAAAAAAAAAATCAAATATTTTAGCGCAATCCAAACCCAAAGATCTGCTGATCTGAAACTTGACGATGGTAGGGAAGCTGTTATGTCTTTCTTTCCCTCATTAGACCATTGTGTTTGAATTGAAGTGGAAAAGCATCACCTGCAGGGTAGTAACAAACAGTAGCCTTCATCCTGAGCCACAGCCTGGTGGGAGGCATCCAATAGCTCTATGAGGCATGCACATGCACAGTGCCAAGAGCACAGGACTCTTGGTCATACCAAGGCTGCACTGAAGGCATGGGACACAACATAGGCAAGCCTAGGCAGCAACCACCAGGGATTCACTGAGAACTTGAGTTTGAAATAATTATTGGTCATCTTATATCCAGAAAACTTTGGTTTTTGTAACATATTTTTTTGAAGTTTCCATTCAGTTATGTAACCCGTACCGAGTTAAAGCACACAGTTGGTTGGTCTAGATGAAGTTCTGTCAGCTGTGCAACTTCAGGTCTACCCTCTCAACTGAGGAATATCGAATGGCTGAGAAACACCTGAAAAAATGTTCAACATCCTTAGTCATCAGGGAAATGCAAATCAAAACAACCTGAGATTCCATCTCACACCAGTCAGAATGGCTAAGATTAAAAATTCAGGTGACAGCAGATGCTGGCAAGGTTGTGGAGAAATAGGAACACTCCTCC
>NC_034591.1:3139988-3170205 GCF_900095145.1 Mus pahari
GTTTGCCTTTCACCATCTGGAAATCTCTGGTGTTAATGTTCAATCTGTCTCTGGGTGGAGTTTGTTCCTCCTGTGATTCTGTTAGCCTCTGTCAGCACTCCTGGGAATCCAACTCTCCCCTGTGTCCCTGTAGTCACAGCACTCCCTGCAGGCAAGCTCTCCTCTCTCAAGGCAGGTGTTCAGGAGTCTGGAGCTCTGATCCTCCATTCTGAATCCTGGGGTCAGAGCCCTCCCTGTAGGCAGACTCTCCTCCTGTGATCCTGAGGTCCTGCAGTGTGGAGATTCCTCAGGAGAGCTCAGCTGCCTCTGCTGGGGTTCGGGAGTGAGATGGTGGGGTTGCCATGACAAGACAGGAACCCTGCCTCTGGGTGGGCTGTGTTTTTTTGTCCCTGTTTCTGCTGGCACAAGCCCCTCCAAGATTCTCTGGAATTGATTGATTGTGTTCCACTCACCTGTGATCCTGAGGACCTGCGGTGTGGAGAGTCTTCTGGAGTGCTCAGCAGCCTCCACTGGGGTTATGGCGTTATGAAGAGATATATCAGTATTTTTTTTTAAGAAAGAAGAAAAAATGGATGTATTAAAGGTTCAGAATCTATGCTGCTTGTTCTCAATCTCTAGCTCCACCCTGACTGTGACAGCGGTTATTCTGTTTATATTCCAATTTCTTCCTCTACTGAGGGAGAATGATCCCATCACTTTCTAACTCCAAGTTGTTTAAAAAGGTAGAAATTATCCTATCACATGCTAATTTTTAAATTGAAGTAATATCTTATTATTACTATACATTTGTTTGTAGGAGAAATGCTTTTACGTCAATAAGGTATTCTAATATATTATTATTCCACACAGAACTGTTCTACTTTTTCTTATACTTATTCTATTTTCTTCCAAGTCTGACAAAGGACAGGTCTCTACACTTCTGTGTATGCAGTCCTTCAAACAGATACTTTTGTGCCCCCTTTCCTTTGAAATATTGTTAACTACTCTGCCCAGATGACTTGAAGCTCTGAAGAATAAACTAGAGGGGCTTAACATTATTAAAATAAAAATGTGTATCTGTGATCCTTTATGGACACAGAAAAATCTTCAAATTTATATAAAAAAATTTAATTTCATTTCACATGCTGTGAAAAAAACACATAATGTATTAATCTGATGAGAAAAAACAGTGGTTTTGTCTGTATAAAATATTTCTTGAACACTGAAAGCAAATTTAGCATTTTATATAATTTTCAAAGTTGCCCTCATTTCAACAAGACTCACTCATCTTGGCTGGGATATTTTGTAATTGAGTTCCTCAAGAAATATATGGCAATAGTGATATAGTATAAAAGGATTTCAGACTTATCCATTCCCAAGTCCCTTTAGAATCTTCTAAAAAGCATATATATATTCATATTTCTTAATCAGATCTATTTTCTGGTCATCAATTTGATTTCTTAGTGACTGGCTGCACTTGGTCATTTTTGAATAGCCTCATGTCCGTAAATCTTTATTTCTGATTTTTCAGTTTTCCTTTTCATCTCTGTTGATACTAACTCTGAAATATATGTGACATGTAGCTTGGCATACAGGTGCCCTTTTCATTGTTATCAGTAAAGGTTCCACTTAATAAGACCAGTAGTTCTTGTCATTAAAAAAATAGTAATGAACAGTCTTGAATAAGAAGTAAAGAATCGAAACACAAAGGGGTAGAATGAGGTAGAGTGCAAGAGCCAGAGCCAGAGCCAGAGCCAGAGCCAGAGCCAGAGCCAGAGCCAGAGCCAGAGCCAGAGCCAGAGCCAGAGCCAGAGCCAGAGCCAGAGCCAGANCAGAGCCAGAGCCAGAGCCAGAGCCAGAGCCAGAGCCAGAGCCAGAGCCAGAGCCAGAGCCAGAGCCAGAGCCAGAGCCAGAGCTAGACAAAGAGAACAATAAACAGACACAAGACAATGGGGAGAAAGTTGAGTTTCACTACTTGTTTATTTATCCTTTTTAAGTCCCCCACTCCTCAATGTCAAATGAATGAATAATGAATAAATGAATGGTTCTCATTTTTTTTAAAGAAAAAAAAAAGCTAGATAATTGGAATCCCATAATTAGTCTGTCTGATAAATATTTGACAGTGAATTAAAGTTCGTTTGTGGGAAAGAATTCTAATATTTTATATTATGGTCACTATATACATTTTAATAATAATAATATATTATATAATAATTTATAATAATTATATAATAATAATTTAATAATAATAATAAGACAAGTACACTACCTGCTATTTTCGATTTTGTGTAATTTTCTTTATGTACATGTAGAAAAAAAACATAAAATGAGCTTCTAAGCAGATGATTATTTTCTTACAAGAACATAGCAAAAACTAAAAATTTAATCTCTTTCCTAGTTCAATTCAAACCTTTTGAACACAATATAATCACCTTAAGGGATAGTATATTAAACACTGCTCTTAGGAAAACAAAAGACTGTTTTTAAAAATACCTACCTGTTTTTTTCCTCAACAGATTCCTTGATAGCTCTCAGATTCAGTTTCTGTTGATGTTGTTCAGCATTCATGTAGTACGCATTCCAGGGAGTCCATGGGATATGCTACAAAAGAAAGCCACAGACTCTTTTATCTTAAAATTCAGATCTGAAGGCAATACAGAAGTGGTTAAATCAGATACACTTTAAGGGGCAATTGTCATAAAACTTGAGTCTTTAGCTGTGCTTATTCGAGGCTAAAATAAGAAACAATAACTTACTGTAAGTTCTCAAAAAAAAAAAAAAAAAACCCAACAACCTTCCTACATGGTTAGTATTTTCTAAGAACAAAATAAACATATGTGTGTGTGTGTGTGTGTGTGTGTGTGTGTGTGTAAAAAATAATTATGACCAATAGAATTTGAAAAGAAAATCATTCTTTGCCATTGTGTGAAACCACATTGAGTTAAGTAATGGACTCACACACATATTTAAGGAACAGTGGTTAGAGTTAGATTATTTTTTTTAATTAAAATCAAACTGCTATATAGCAAGATAGGTATGTTACAAATACTAGCTAAGGTGGAAAACAGTGGCTTTCAGATCACTGGAGAAGCTGACATTTTGGTCGGTGATTATTCCGTGAGACCAGGATGCTCAGAAGTCTCAGTCTTGTGCTCAAAGTCTGTGTGGTTCCTGGAGAGCCATCGGTCCAAAATAAAAGGCTGAAGAAATCAGTGAATAATCAAAACAGCACTATTATAAATACACTGCAGCAAGAAGCAAGGTTGAAAACAAAAACAGGTTTGCCTAAAACTGCTTTAAATTTGGCCAAGTGATAATGAAGGTGCTCAGGTATACCTTCCATTCTTTCAGTAAATACCCTTACAAATCTGTTATAAATATGATTATTGGTATGTTTATTATTGAATAACCTAGATTAGCAGCCAGAGTTGTTGTCCAGTTCAAGGTAGAACAGACCTGTTAGAATCATTTGGTTTCCATGTGCCAGTCTTGGGAGCTTAGCAACAGTCTTTTTGTGCATTAAGCTGGGTATTCAGTAGTGACAGTAGCTAGAATATCTGTCATGTGGAGGGGCCATGTATCTGATCCTATACATAGCCTCCATCTCTGCTATGGCCTTTAGAAATGACTCAACTATATGACCACTGGAGTAAGATTTGACAGAGGCTCCTATTTTATCTTCTCATTCACAGCACATGCTGAGAGAGGCTTGCCATTTAACGTTTATATGAGACATGGCTCACTTTACAATGTCATGCTTTTGGTTTTAAATTGTTCTCCCTCCACACTTTTGAGAAATCAGGTAAGGATTAATAACTTATTAAAATTTAGTATGTTTTACTTATAGATGTAGAAGAAATGCCAACTGCAGTTTTCCTTTAGTACAATCATTTTAACAGTCAACATGACCCTTCATGTAACTTTTTTTTATTGGATATTTTCTTTATTTCCATTTCAAATATCTTCCCCTTTCCAGAAGGTCTCCCTTCAGAAACCACCTATCCTATCCCCCCTCCCCCTGCCTATATGAGATGCTCCCTCCCCACTCACCCAACCACTCCTGTCTTCCTGCCCTTGCATTCCCCTACACTGGGGCATCTAGAACCCTCAGGTCCAAGGACTGTTCCTTCTACTGATGTCTAACAAGGCCATACTCTGCCACATATATGCCCAGAGCCATGGGCATCTCCACATCTACTCTTTGGTTGGTTGTCTAGTTCCCAGGGAGCTCTAGGTGTCTGACCAGTTGACACTATTGCTTCACCAATGGGGCTGCAAACCCCTTCAGCTCCTTCAGTCCATTCTCCAACTCCTCCATCAGGGACCCCAGGCTCAGTCTAGTGGTTGGCTGAGAGCATCACCTCTGTATTTTTCAGGCTCTGACAAAGCTTCTCAGGAGACACACATAACAGGCTCCCTTCAGAAAGAACTTCCCAGTATTCACAATAGCCTCCAGGTTTGGAGACTGTATATGGGATGGATCACCAGGTGGGACAGTCTCTGGATGGCCTTTCCTTCAGTATCTGTTCCACACTTTGTCTCCATATTCCCTCTTGTGAGTATTTTATTCCCCCTTCTAAGAATCACTGAAGCATCCACACTTTGGTCTTCTTTCTTTTCAGGCTTCATATGGTCTGTGAGTTGAATCTTGGATATTCTGAAGTTTTGGGCTAATATCCACTTATCAGTGAGTGCATACCATCTGTGTTCTCTTGTGACTAAGTTACCTCACTCAGGATGATATCTTCTAGTTTCATCCATTTGCGTGTGAATTTCATGAAATCATTTTTTTTTAAAGCTGAGTAGTATTCCATTGTGTAAATGTACCACATTTTCTGTATCCATTCCTCTATTGAAAGACATCTGGGTTGTTTCCAGCTTCTGACTATTATAAGTAAGGCTGCTATGAATATAGTGGAATATGTGCCATTATTACCAGTTGGAGGATCTTCTGGGTATATGCTCAGAAGTGGAATTACTGGATCCTCTGGTAGTGCTATGTCCAATTTTCTGAGGAACTGCCAAACTGATTTCCAGAGTTGTTGTACCAGCTTTCAATCCCACCAGCCATGGAGGAGTGTTCCTCTTTCTCCACATCCTTGGTAGCATTTGTAGTCACCTAAGTTTTTTATCTTAGCCATTGTGACTGGGGTGAGATGGAATCTCAGGGTTGTTTTGATTTGTATTTCCCTGATGACTAAGGATGTTGAACATTTCTTTAGGGGCTCCTTAGCCATTTTGTATTTTCAGTAGAGAATTCTTTATTTAGCTCTGTTCACCATGTTTAATAGGGTTATTTGTTTCTTTGGAGTCTAACTTCTTGAGTTCTTTGTATATTTTGGATATTAGCCCTCTATCAAATGAAGGATTGTAAAAGATCTTTTCCCAATCTGTTGGTTGCCATTTTGTCCTAATGACAGTGTCCTTTGCCTTACAGAAGCTTTGCAATTTTATGAGGTCCTATTTGTTGATTCTTGATCTTACAGCATAAGCCATTGGTGTTCTGTTGAGGAAATTTTCCCCTGTGCCCATGTATTCAAGGCTTTTCCACATTTTCTCTTGTTTTAGATTCAGTGTACCTGGTTTTATCTGGAGGTCCTTGATCCACTTGGAGCTGAGTTTTGTACAAGGAGAAAAGAATGGATCAATTTGCATTCTTCTAAATTTTGACTGCCAGTTTAACTGGCACTATTTGTTGAAAACATTGTCTTTTTTTGACTGGATGATTTTAGCTCCCTTGTCAAAGATCAAGTGACCATAGGTATGTGGGTTCATTTCTGGGTCTTCAATTCTATTCCATTGATCTACCTGCCTGTCATGGTACCAATACCATGCAAAGTTTATCACAATTGCTCTGTAGTACAACTTGAGGTCAGGTATGGTGATTCCCCAAGAAGTTCTTTTATTGTTGAGTATAGTTTTCACTAGCCTGGGTTTTTTGTTATTCTAAATGAATTTGAGACTTGCTCTAACTCTTGGCCAACTTGCGGAAGCAATCTACAGATTCAGTGCAATACCCATCATATACTTTTTTTAAATCTTTTTGAAAAAATTTACACAGGTTTGTTTCCACAAATCTTACTTAGCTGGGCCTTACTACAGCAAAAGTCCACATTTGATCTGTACAAACAATTCCTGCTTATTGGCTCACAGTATTGCAGTATCTGTTTGTCAGCACAGGTTAAGAGAAAAGTTATTTCATCAGCCGTATGTAATATATATATATATATATATATATATATATATTACATATATATGTATAAATATAAATTTTTATATATATATGTTCTACATACATATATATGTATATATGTGCAAAATGTATATATATATGTGTGTGTACATATGTATATATGTGCAAAAATGTATATATATGTATATACATGTATATGTGTGTGTGTGTGTGTGTGTGTGTGTGTATGTATATGTGTACAAAACAGAGGTCAGCAAGTGCCCCAGGCTAGGATAACTTACAGGAAAGTCTTCATGTTGCTGGCATTAATCCACTCACTGAACAGGATAATGGTACCTCAGCTCTTATACTATCTCCTTGCTTACTAGTCATGAAGAGAGACACTGCCTTAAATTACCACGTGGAGACTACATGAAATGATGTTGACTAATCATGGACAAAACCCTCTGAAACTGTAAGCTAAAATAAAACCTTTTTTTATATATAGATTCTCTCAAGTATTTTGTTGCATTTATTGAAAGATGATTTATCCACATTTATTTTATGTGCTATTTACAAAAAATCTAATTCCTTACAAACAAGACTTAGTTTATTCAGGGAAGACTACATAATTATTCAAAGCTTGATGATCATTAGATAAGATACATATTAATCCATATACATTATATATATATGATATATATCATACCATATACATATGCATCATCATGAAGTATAAGGTCCATTATGAAAAATAAGCCTGGTGAACACTATTTCTCATAGCAATTATATTACAAGGCCTCTGTTATACCTCATGTTCCACTTTACCTCCCATCTCTATGGCTTTTCGGAAACATTTCTTTTCTTTTCTTTTCTTTTTTTTTTTTTTTTTTGGTATTTTCTGAGTCATCGACAGTGGCTTGCAAATTTTGATATAGTATTGTACATTTCAGGTGCTGACAATCACGAGTCCTTTACATTTACTTTTGTTACAATGCTTCGGATGTTAAAAGACACATGGGGAAATACATTTTAGAACTATAAAGCCAATCATTCCTTTCAAAGGTCATACTTGACATTATATTGAGGACATTTGGCTGCAGAGGAAACATTCTAAAATCACCACATAGAAAAGAATTATGACAAATTTCCCATAGTAACCTTTACCCAAACCCCTTTATTTTCTACTTAATGACACAAACAATTTATCTTAGAGTCAACTTGGGGGAAAGTAAGAGACACTCTGTAATAAATATGTAACACTAAGAGTGAGTTCTTTTATGTATATATTTTATTTTTATTTATTTTATGTATATAATTTATTTTACATATTCCTATTTTTCTTCTTTTGAACATGGTTTTTCTGTGTAATCCTAGTACCCTGGAATTCAATTGCAGATCAGACTTGCCAGAACCCTCCTCTACCTCTTAAGTATTAGGATTAAAGGCATGTGCCGCAACTACCTGGTTATTTCATATGATCGTATTTCTCATCTTTAAAGTTTGTTATTAGCTTAACATTAACATGCCCCAGTATAGGGGAATGCCAGGGCCAGGAAGCAGAAGTGGGTGGGTTGGCAACTTTCGGAAACAACATTTGAAATGTAAATGAAGAAAATATCTAATAAAACAAAAAAGAAAAAAGACCCACAGTAATAAAAAGAAAAAATAACCCCCCCAAATCAATAAAAACATCTAAAGAGTTACAACTTATTCAGAAGGTGTTTTTTAATTTGTAAGGAAAACAATTTGTGAATATTTTTAAATCTTAAAGCTAACATTGACAAAAGAACCTAGTGGTTTAAAATGCTGTCTTCTGGACATGACTTGGCTGTTGCACACATGCATGCACAGAAGGAAGCTCTGGTTGCCTACAAGAGAAATATAGAAGACCAAACTAGGTAGAATTCCAGCACAGAATGGAGAGAGGCTGCTGAAGTCACACCACTAGCTGAAGAACAGTCATCAGTTGGTGGCTGGGGTTAGCAGCATGGAAGCAAGAGTTAGTTTTGAAATGTATATTGCCACTACTCTGTTCCTTATACTACAGAGAACATGCGCATAAATCCAACACCAACTGGATTCAACAGGTTAGAAATTAAAGAATTAATGAAACATTATGAAATGAGGGGGAAGAAAATGTGAAAGAGGGTTCTGGAAGAATTGGAAAGGGAAAATTGGGGAGTAGATATGATCAAGATACATTGTATATACAACATGGCACTTTCAAATAAACAATAAAAATTGAAATTTACTTCTTTTGAGACAAGGTGTCACTACATAGTTTTGACTGACCTGGAATTTACTCTGTAGACCAAGCAGTCCTCAGTCTTTCAGAAATTTGCATGTTTTTGTTTACTGATGTGTGCATCCCTATACCTGAAACACAAAATGTGTGAAATATGCATAACCTTGGCTGGCTCTGCTTCTAGCCAGATGTAATAGTCATACTTTTCCTTATTCTTTTTCTAAATAAAATAGGGAGCTTTGGACAATGTGCTTTAAACATTTATGAAATGGTACTAGAGAGAAGATGTTAGAGAAAAGTAGCCAGTATATAGACTTGGAAACCTAAGAGCCGCACAGTGGTGTGTTCCCTTTACCCCATCAGGACAGTGTCAAGAAAAGTGAAATAGAAGAGGTGGGACTTTAGCTCCTGCTAATTTAGCTCCTGTTCCTCTGCATATCTGTCATCCATTTCATATTGAATTCTTGTGAGAACTTTGACTAATATTCCATTGAGAATAGAAGTCATAAAAAAAAATGCTCCACAATCATGACTTTGTAACTTCTTACTTTCAAAATTAACATAAATTAACTAGTGAGTTAGCCCACTATTTGCTAGATTATCAGTTTCTTTTATAAAAAGAAAAGAAAAGAATATATTTATAATTTATGTTCCTGAAATCCCCTTAAGGCTTCTTGAGACTAAAATATAGAAATGGTCTTAACTAGGGCTTACTGGGATAAAATGCCATGCCAAAAAGAAGGTTTTATTTGGCTTATATTCCCATATCACTGTTGACAAAGGAAGTTCGGATAGAAGTTCCACAGGGCAGGAACCTAGAGGCAGGAGCTGATGCAGAGGCTATGGAGGTGGGATTACCTAATGGATTGCTCCTTGTGGATTGCCCAGTCTGCCTTTTTATAGGAATCAAGAATCACCAGCCCACGGTGGCCCCAACCACAATTGGCTGGGCTCTCCTCCTTCAATCAGTCATGAAGAAAATGCCCTACAGCCAGATCATATGGATACATTTTCTCAATTGTAGTTACCTAATTTCAGATGACTCTAGGTTTTTTCAAGTTGACATAAAACTATTAAGCACAGGTAGTTATTATTATAAGGACCACAGGATTGGAGAACAGAGAAAACTAGTGCAAAATTTAATCTTCTTTGTCAACATGAGATGGAAACACAATTTGACTATGTCAGTGACTAACTTCTATGTTTTTTCTTGAACCCCAAACGTAGGTTGTATCATTTCATGTTTTGGGGTTCCAGACTGAAGAACATGGAGGGTACTAAGCCATCATTCAAAGCTCCCTGCTATAAATTTTGTTTTGTCTTGGTGTGTAGTTGTAGCAACAAATGATAGCTAATGTACTAAGCAGAAAGAAAAAGAAATCACATGTTATTTTATTATTTTGTAATTTTATTATTTTAAGATATACTTAATTTTTGCTGGACGTGGTGGCGCATGCCTATAATCCCAGCACTCGGGAGGCAGAGGCAGGCAGATTTCTGAGTTCGAGGCCAACCTGGTCTACAGAGTGAGTTCCAGGACAGCCAGGGCTACACAGAGAAATCCTGTCTCAAAAAAACAAACAAAAAAAGGAAAGATATACTTAATTTTTTAAAATATATTTTCCCCTTGCTACATATAATTCCTCCTATAAATAGCCTTAATTTTTTAGGAAAGTCTCCTTTCTTAGAAAGTCTTCTTTGTACTTCATTCCTTCTTAGAATGGGGAACAAAATACCCATGGGAGGAGTTATAGAGACAAAGTTCAGAGCTGAGATGGAAGGAAGGACCATCCAGAGACTGCCCCACCCAGGGATCCATCCCATAAACAACTACTAAACCCAGACACTATTGCAGATGCCAGAAAGATTTTGCTGACAGGACCCTGATATAGCTGTCTCATGTGAGGCTATGCCAGTGCCTGGAAAGTACAGAAGTGGATGCTCACAGTCATCTATTAGATGGAACACAGAGCCCCCAATGAAGGAGCTAGAGAAAGTACCCAAGGAGATAAAGGGGTTTGCAACCCTATAGGAGGAACAACAATATGAACTAACCAGTACCCCCAGAGCTCATGTCTCTAGTTGCATATGTAGCAGAGGATGACCTAATAGGCCCTCAGTGGGAGGAGAGGCCCTTGTTTTTGTGAAGATAATATGTCCCAGTACAGGGGAATGCCAGGGCCAGGAAGCAGGAGTGGGTGGGCTGGGGAGTAGGGCGGGGGGAGGATGTAGGGGACTTTTGGGATAGCATTTGAAATATAAATGAAGAAAATATATAATAAAAATTTTTTTTGAAAAAAGAAAAGAAAGTCTTCCTTGTAAATGATCAGTGTGATAACATACTTTATTTGCTGTACTTGACGTCTTCATATGTTCATGGAACCGTCACACTTAAGAATGTCATAGTCAATTTCTTTTCACAACACATCACCTTCTGAGCTTCTTAAGGATGCTTCCATCTTTGTTTAATAATTGACCTGAAAACTGCAATATAATTTTAAAAGATCAAGAATTACACGTGAGTTATTTCTTTCCAGCTTCTCATATGATGACATGTAGTAAGTTCATGATACATTTGTTGAGTGAATGAAGGCATGCATTATTGAGCAAAAACTGGAAGTTGGGATTTATGACTAGCTATTAAATTTAAGAATAAAAATATAGCTTTGGAATCATTGTGAAATGGCTTGAAAAATTACTTGAGCCCTTGCCTTACCTAGTATTCTAAACATTTATAGAATCATAGTGGCATAAGAAATGAAATTTTCCTGCTGAGTGACCACTGACATCTTTGAATATGCTTTTAAAAAATGTTCTAAACATTTTAATAATACTGTCATTTCTGTGTAGCTTCAAAATGTGTTAAATAGTCTGCACTTAGTGAAGAAAAGATGGTTACAATGGCTAAATATATCTACTTACAATGTTATGTATATCAAAGGAATTAAAGAACTATGGTGATATGGACACAGTAAGCATATTCATTGTCTGCTTTTTTTTTTTTTTTTTTGCTTTCAATAAACATCTGAATACACTAGTCTGTCCTGTGAGCAGTAGACTTTGGATTCATCATATGGTTATTTAGTAAAATAGCTATGGTTTTATTTGTCAAGGGTATTTTTGATAAATTTTAATAATTAGTAAATCTAGTGCAGCTAGAATTGAAAAAGATTAAATGCAATTCTGCACTCTCCAGAATCTGCCTTAGATGTCATAATCACGGTCCATGTAGGAGGAAGTGAGGGAAGGAGCAGAGGTAGGCACATGTAGAAGGTGGTTCCTGGCTTTTTACCCTTTTTTGTTTAGCTTGCTTTCTCATGTAACCCAGGATAATCACTCAGGAGTAGAACTACTAAAGGTGGGCTGGGTTTTCCCACATCAATCCTTATTTAAGAAATTGCCCAACAAATTTGTCCACAGAGCAGTCTCACAGGAGAAAATCCTCAGTGGAAGATCACTCTTCCCAGTTGAGTTAGTTTTTTTTATCACATTGACAAAAACTAGACAGGACAAACAGCTTTTGTTTTATAGCATCTTAAGAAATGTAAAGCAGGGCCTGGCTGGTGATGGCACCTTTAATCCCAGCACTTGGGAGGCAGAGGGTAGAGTTCAAGACCAGCCTGGTCTACAGAGTGAGTTCCAGGACAGCCAGGAGTATACAGAGAAACCCTGTCTCGAAAAACCATAAATAAATAAATAAATAAATAAATAAATAAATAAATAAAAATAAAAAGAAATAAAAATATTCTAAAGCATTATAAAGAGTCTTGTCATAACGTTTAATAAGATACAGAAATAAAGACTTTTCTAGGCTGGACAATGGTTAAGAAATAGAGGACACTCACTTCCCTTCCACAGGATGCAAATGAAGACATGCATTTGTACTAGAGAGATTAAGGACTCAAATATACAGACCACACACCTTAAATTTCCTGTTTACCTCAAAGGAAAACAAAAGGCAAATTCAAAATTCAAAACAACAAACCAACTCAGAGTGGATTTTAAATTGGCCAGATTATTACATAATGTCCACTGACTGAGACTGGTACAAATATAACACAATACTTTTCTTTGAAAGAAGGAGACAGAAAGAGCCTCCTGATCACCCTGGTTTTCTGCCTACATGACACAAAGCTAGAGTCGCCTGAGGTCTGTGTAGATAAAAGATGTAGAACATTGTTGAGACTGAGATACAGTTTCATGGAATTCATAAAATGCACACTGTAAGGACAGCATTTGCATCTTCTTTTCAAATACTATAGATGAACAGCAGGAAATTTTCTTTTGCTGGTTCCCATCGACTAGTATTCTTAAGAACATTTTCTCAGATATTTTCTATCCATTTAGCTATCTTTATTTGGGGGTGATTAAGAACATGTTGAAATCTTGTATATATGTTTGTTGTCATTGGAACTTGATTTTTCTTCAGTTGTTTTACTATAATGCTTCTATATTCTATGTCTGAACTATCACCATTATTATTTTTGCACTGCAAATATCTTCTATAACAGATTGGCTTGTTATTTTAATAATAACAATGCCTTCTTATTGAAAAAACACTAATTTCAACAACATCGCTTCTCATATATATTCATATGTAATACTCTTTTGTGTTCTGATTAAAATAATCTACTTATTCCTCCACAAAAGAATTTGAATGACTACAAAAATAGAAATAAAAAATAAGTGTATGTAAATATATATATATATCTGTGTGTGTGTGTGTGTGTGTGTGCAATATTTAGATATAGATCATAACTAATCACTTAAGTTACTTTCATTGAATAGTATAGATTTGTATATCAAGTGATGGTAGAAGAACATATTTTCCTCTGGTCTCATCTATAACATGTGACATCATAGTTAATATACATCAATATATGCCAGTATATTTGAATTCTCAATGTTTTACTATAGTGAGAAAAGTTCACTAAATACACGATGAGATATTGAAATTATAGAAAGCAATCATTTTATTAAATGTTTTGTAAGATATGATGTGGATTTCCTTCCTTATTATTGCCAGAATCAACAATATCACCACATATGACTAGTTTATATTCCTACAATAACAAAACACCATAAATCTGAAGAATTCAGCATAGTAAAATATATTTATTTTGTGCTAGTTCTATTTAACAAAGATACTGAGCAGCGACCCATCATATGTCCAAAAAACAGACCCAAATAGAAACAAACATTTTTCACTTAAAAAGAAACCTGAAGAGATAAAAAATCAACTTAAATATAGCTAAAATTTATTTTATATATATATATATATATATATATATATATATATATATATATGTATATCCATGATTGCTTTGTTAATTCAAACCTATGGCACACAAAAGCTGAAGAGACATCAATACAATTTAAAGCAGCTTATGAAAATGGTTTGATCTGGGGCAACCGTAAGTGTAGTTTTAAATAAGCTTTCCTGTTTCTGCCAAATGACTCAAACAGAACTCTTTATATGTCATTTTCCTTAACTGCACTCTTATGTGTTGCTGGGTTTAAGAATACTTCCCATCAAGGCTGAGCCAATTTCAGAGGACTGCTGTTTAAAGGCTTTTCCTTCTTACAGACACAAAGGGGTAACTGCCTGAGAAGTTTTTGTAGGGATCTATTGTGTTTTCTTTATCTTCCAAACAAGGCTTTCTACTATGTGTGTTGGGACACTTCAGTTCTTAGAGAAGTTGCAGAAGCTCTTGACATTTCTTGCTAATGCCTTCTCAAATTCCAACTGATTAAGCACTAGAAGGATTTAAGTATGATATAGCAACTGTTGTGATGGAATGATTAGTAGGGACAAAGGGTTTTACAGAACAATTGTTGGTTTTGCTTCAGTTTCAAACTTTAGTTTGGAGAGCATTAGCTGGTTACTATGGGACATTGAGCTCATTGCAATGCTGACTTTAACTTTTTTAAAACAAAGATTTATTTATTAATTATTTAATGTATAGGAGTGCTCTGTCTATGTACAACTACATGCATGAAGAGGGTATCAGCTGACCTTATAGATGGCTGTGATTCACCATGTAGTCTCTGGGAATTGAACTCAAGACCTCTGGAAGAGCAGCTAGTGCTCTTACCTGCTAAGGTACCTGTCAAGCCCCCTAACTTTGATTTTTATCAACAGAATTTTCAATTTTTTTATATATAACTAAATTAAGTGTTGCTTTAAATTTTTTAGTGTGTAAACTATATTATATAACAAGGTCACAAATGAATAAAAGTATTACAAACCAAAATTAAGCAAGATTAAAGTCTGTAAAATTCGGTAGTCATGGGCATCTAGATTGAAACACACGTACCAAAAACTTAGAAGCTTACAACTACATGTAAGAGAAAATATGCAGTATTTATTTTGTGGTCTGAGGTATCTCATTCAAAATGATATTTTCTAATTTCATGTATTTATCTGAAATTTCATTTTTCTCAACAGTTGAATAATATTCCACTGTAAAAATGTACCTCATTTTTACTATATATTCATCAGTCAATGAATATCTAGGCTGTTTCCAATGTTTGGATGTTATGAATAGAGAAGCAATGAACATGTGAAGCAAAAGCTGTGATGTTTCACATCTTATTTTTTTCAATTTTTTATTAAATATTTTTATTTACATTATAAATGCCATCCAGAAAGTCCCATATACCCTCTCCCTGCCTTGCTCCCCTACCCACCCACTCCCACTTCTTGGCCCTGACCTTCCCCTGTACCAGGGCATAGAAAGTTTGCAAGACCAAGGGGCCTCTCTTCCCAATGATGGCCGACTAGGCCATCTTCTGCTACATATGCAGCTAGAGACATGAGCTCTGGGGGTACTGGTTAGTTCATATTGTTGTTCCACCTATAGGGTTGCAGACACCTTCAGTTCCTTGGGTACTTTCTCTAGCTCCTCCATTGGGGGTCCTGTGTTCCATCCAATAGATGACTGTGAGCATCCACTTCTGCATTTGCCAGGCACTGGCATAGCCTCACAAGAGACAGCTATATCAGGGTCCTTTCAGCAAAATCTTGCTTATTTTACACTTTCAGTATCTAAAATACTTTATGTAGTCATCTACCATCAACACCAAAATATCCATAACAAATTTAGAACTAGAAAAATAATTAGCTTTATATCCCATTTCCTATTTAGCATCTTAAAATGATCAACATTTTTCATATTTTTCCATAGGACACAAAGAAAACAAATTAATTATATACTCAATATTCTTGATTAAAGCCTACATTTCTATAAGAAAATGATCTTCAAGAGGCCGATATCTCTATTTTTATAAATATAGGGCAGAAAAGGAATGATTGAGGTACATTGAGTATTTATGCTGCTATACATTTCACCAATATGTGTCTACTTTTAACCCCTTTGCAGTCATATTAACTCAATGCCCTTGTCAGCAAAAGATCATCAGATACTAATTACTGAATGCAACTTCAAGATTAATGACAAATTGACATAAATGACAAGTTTTAAAGACTACTTTGCAGAGACCCTTGAGAAGTAAGATTAAAATACCACATATATATAAAATGTGCACTTATTCAACCCTTTCTCCTTGGTGGCAAGGTAGCATGGTGAATGAACTCATTTAGAGAAACAGATCTCACTTCTGTATGGATCATATGTGTACATTGTTGTTTCTATATGAGTGTGTCTGAGGTAGTTGGGTGGTAGTTATATCCAGAAATGTTGGACTTCACTTGAAGAGTGTAACTCATTTATGATGGAACCTGGTTGAACTTAGTGTTCCTGTATATGTGTGTCTCTCATAGAAATGTGGAACTCTATTTGTATACGTTTGAGTATAAATTATGTCAGTGTGGCTGTTTTAAATGTATTACCTAGAAATTCCATTTTTCTAACACATTTTAAAGCTATTTTACAGTTATCACAGTTGAAAGTTTAAATAGTTAATGAAACCTTAAACTTGGTCATAAAAATCATAAAAAATTCTTTGAAATTTTGTGTTTATGCACGTGCATGTGTGTGTGTGCGTGCGCGCGCGCGCGTGTGTGTGCACATGTGTGAATTTCTTCTCTCACTGGCAACTTTAATCCAAAACCATGAAAGAAGGTCAATCTTAGAGATGTAGTCCTTAAAATAAGTTTAAGGAACATCAGTACATACAGCTAACAATTCTGCTTTTGTAAGAAAAGCAGCATGATGGGATATACTGGCAAACATGTCTAACTTTATTAAAAATTCTAAATTATAGTTATTTTTATTCATGCTACATATTTCTGTGAAAATATTAGATAATTACCAGTTATATTTTTCTAGTTTAATTTCTGAGAGTGAAATATTAATAATTCAATATCAAACTTTTCATATTGAGAAATATCCAGAGAAGAAAGATTCATTTTACTATCAACAGATTTAGTAAAATATTTTCTAAACTGAGAACATGGGCTTCTACCCTTGTGTGACTGCTAGGAGAAGGGAGTGAATGTAATTGTAAACCTGTTCAAAAGGCAAACCACTTCCCGTATCATATGAAACTTAATGAATTTAGAAACTGGGAATGAAGAAGAAAAGAAACTGTCAAAATAATGCTGCCCTGTTTTAGTTTCCATATTCAGCACAAAATGGGTCTCTGAAATTTTTAGATATATTTTCTAAATGTTATGGTATAAATTGTTTCTTGATTTGCACATGTATAAGGGCTCTGTCTCTCTCCCCCCACTATGCCCATACCCAGAGGTAGGTTGACTCTCAGGAACTTTGACACACCTAAGATCTCAGAAAGTCAGGGTCATAGTATCAAAGGATAACAGAACCAGCAGGATCCCCAAGAGTTATGAGACAACCAGGATCACAGGCTCACAGGCTCACAGGCTCACAGGCTCACAGGCTCACAGGCTCACAGGCTCACAGGATCACAGGATCACAGGATCACAGGATCACAGGATCACAGGATCACAGGATCACAGGATCACAGGAACATCAGCAACAGAAACCAATGCTACCACAACATCAGAATTCACTTCTCCCACCACAGAAAACCCTAGATATCCTATCACACTGGAAAGCAAGATTTAGATCTAAAATACCATCTCAGGAAGATGATAGCAGGAAAGTAATTTTCTCAAAAGAAACTGAAATGAAGAGAACCACACAAACTTAATTCCAACTCTAACAACAACAACAACAACAAAAAACAGGAAACAACAATAATTAGTTATTTATATATCTCAACACCAATGCATTCATTTCTCCAATGAAAGGACATAGGCTAACAGGCTGGAAACATAATCAGGACCCAGCATTTTGCTGCATACAGGAAACACACCTCAGTGTCTAAGACAGATACTTTAAATTAAAAGGCTGGAAATTTCTTTCCAAGCAAATGGTCACAACAAATAAGCTAGAATAGCAATTCTAATATCCAATAAAATAGAATTTCAACCAAAAGTTATCAAAAACTGTGGGGAAGGACACTCAATACTCATCAAAGGAAAAATGTACCAAGAAGAACTCTCAATTCTGAACATCTATGCTCCAAATGGAAGGGTACCCACATTCATAAAAGAAAGTTTACTAAAGCTCAAAGTGCACATTGCAACACACACAATAATAGTTGGAGACTTCAACACCCCACTCTCATCAATGGACAGATCATGGGAACAGAAACTAAACAGAGAGACATTGGAACTAACAGATGTTATGAAACAAATGGATTTAGCAGATATCCACAGAACATTTCACCGTAAAACACAAGATTATAACTTACTCTCATCCCCTCATGGTACATTTTCCCAAATTGACCATATAATCTCACACAAAACAAGCCTCAACGGATACAAGATCATTGGATTAATCCCATTTATTCTATTGGACCACCATGGACTAAGGCTTATCTTAATAACAACAACAACAAAAAAAAAATTGAAAGCTCAAATAAGCATGGAAGCTGAACAACTTTCGTTTCAATGATAACTTGGTCAGGGAAGAAATAAATAAGGAAAATAAGGATTTAAAGAATTTAATGAAAATGAAGGCACAATATACCCAAACTTATAAAAGCAGTGCTAAGAGGAAAATTCATAGCTCTGAGTGCCTCCATAAAAAATCTAGAGATTTTACACTAGCAGCTTAATGGCACATATGAAAGCTTTAGAACAAAAGGAAGCATATCTACCCAAGAGGAATAGATAGCAGGAAACAATCAAACTCAGGGCTGAAATCAACCAAGTAGAAACAAAGAGAACTATACAAAGAATCAACAAAACTGGGAACTGTTTCTTTGAGAAAATCAGCAAGATAGATAAACCTTTAGCCAAACTATCTAGAGGGTACATAGACAGTATCCAAATTAACAAAATCAAAAATTAAGGAGGGAGATAATAGGACAGAGAAGAGCAAAGTAAAAAGAATCATTAGATTCTAGTACAAAAGCCTATACTCAACAAAATTAGAAAATCTAGATAAAATAGATGATTTTCTAGACTGATACCAGATACCACAGTTAAATTAGGATCAGATAAACTATCTAAACAGTCCCATAACCCCTAAGGAAATAGAAGCATGCATTAAAAATCTCCTAACCAAAAAAAAAAAAAAAAACCCTCAGGTACAGATGGTTTTAGTGCAGAATTCTATCAGACCTTCAAAGAAGACCTAATACCAATACTTCTTAAACTATTTCACAAAATAGAAACTGATGTATCACTACCAAATTTATTCTATGAAACCACTATTATGTTGAACCCTACAAAGCCCCAACAAAGAAAGAGAATTTCAGACCAAGTTCTCTTATGAATATAAATGTAAACTGAATTCAAGAACACATCAAAATGATAATTCACCAAATAGGCTTCATCCCAGGGATGCAGGCATGGTTCAATATAAGGAAATCATTCATCAATGAAATACACTATATAAACAAATTCAAAGAAAGAAAAACGCATGCTCATCTCATTAGATGCTGAAAAAGCCTTTGACGAAATATAATACCACTTCATGTTAAAAGTCTTGAAAAGTACAGGAATTCAAGGTTCATACCTAAACATAATGAAAGCAGTATACAGCAAACCAATAGCCAACAGCAAACTAAATGGAGAGAAATTTGAAGAAATTTCTGTTGTAGATGGGCCTGGTGCTATTCTTATGAACAATATCCTAATGAATAAAGGAGCCAATCACTGGGCAAATAGGAAGGAATTCTGGGTTGGACAGAGGAAGAGAGGAAGCAGGAGAGAGTTAGGGTTTTTTTTTTGTTTTTTGTTTTTTTTCGTTTGCTTGTTTTTTTTTTTTTTTTTTTTAGAATGGGGATAGCATAATGGCAAGATGTAGTTGCTAGTGTTTCCTGGTTTCACGGCAGATCTATCAGTATTTGCTACTGAAGAAATCAGGTATAATAGGGCTTACATGATAGGGTCTCAGTTGTTGCGCCCAGAGATTGAGCTACCATTGTTTCTGAACTAACTCTGATGTTTTCCTTCCAGCAGTGGTTCAACTGGGTTCAAGAGAGAAAGGTACAGCAGCAAAGTGTAGGCTTGCCAGATGTGCACCACAGAAGCCATAGGGGATTTGAGGCACAGGGTTAGAGTGGTAATGAAGCACCAGTGGGAAGCTAGCAAGCTGGGTAGAGAGGTTGTGGAGTTCTGAGTCAGAATCTCCATGAGATACAAAGTGGTCGGCCATTGTCTCCAGTGCATGGCTGGGCAGATCAATGGGGGCTGAGAGTTGCTGGCAGAAGCACAAGAATGAGGTGATTTTTTTGAAATATTTCCTGCAACAAATTTCACTAAAATCAGGAATGAGACAAGGCTTCCCACTCTTGCCCTAGCTATTCAATAAAGTAGTCAAAGTTCTAGCCAGAGCAATTAGGGAATAAAAGGAGATTAAAGGGATACAAATTGGAAAGGAGAGAGTCAAGATATCACTATTTGTCTATGATGTGATAGTATAAATAAAAGAATAAAAAAAAATCCACCAGAGAACTCCTACAATTTATAAACAACTTCAGCAAAGAAGCTGGATATAAAATGAACTCAAACTAATCATTAGGCTTCCTCTACTCAAAAGAATAAATGGGCTGAGAAAGAAATTAGGGAAAATCGCTTCTCGTCCTTTTGGCTAAGATCAAGTGAAATTAGGGAAATGACACCCTTCACAATAGCTACAAATAATATAAAACATCTAAGTGTTATTGTAACCAAGCAAGTGAAAGATCTATATCCCAAGAACTTCAAGTCTCTGAAGGAAGAAATTGAAGAAGATGTCAGAAGATGGAAAGATCTCCCATATTCATGGGTTGTCAGGATGATTATAGTAAAATTAGCCATCTTGAGTCAGGTGTGGTGGTGCACACCTTTAATCCCAGCACTCAGGAGGCAGAGGCAGGTGGATTTCTGAGTTCAAGGCCAGCCAGGTCTACAAAAGTGAGTTTCAGGGCAGACAGGGCTATGCAGAGAAACCCTGTCTCGAAAAACAAAAAACCCAAAAAACAAACAAACCAAAAAAAGGCCATCTTACCAAAACCAATGTACAGATTTCATGCAATCCCCATCAGAAAACCAATCCAATTCTTCACAGATATAAAAAGAACAATTCTCAATTCATGTGGAATAATAAAAAAAAAAACAAAAACAAAACAACAACAACAAAAAAACAGGATTGGGAAAAATCATTCTCAACAATAAAAGATCTTCTGCAGGTATCACTATCCCTAACCTCAAGCTGTACTATAGAGCAGTAGTGATAAAGTTTGCATGGTATTGGTAGAATGACAGGCAGGTAGAGTAATGAAATAGAATTGGAAGACCAGAAGTACACCCACACACCTGTGGTCACTTGATCTCTGACAAACTGAAACCACCCAGTGTAATAAAGACAGCATTTTCAACAAAAGGTGCTGGTTTAACTGTGGGCCAGCATGTAGAACAACGCAAATTGATCCATTCTTTTTTTTTTTTTTTTTTTTTAACTAGATATTTTCTTTATTTACATTTCAAATGTTATTCCCTTCCTGGTTTCCCCTCTGAAAACCCCCTAGCCCATCTCCCCTCCCCCTGCTCACCAACCCACCCACTCTCTCTTCCCTTGGGATTCCCCTACACTGGGGCATCAATCCTTCTCAGGACCAAGGGCCTCTCCTCCCATTGATGTCCAACAAGGCCATCCTCTACTATGTATGCAGCTGGAGCATTCGGTCCCTCCATGTATACTCTTTGGATGGTGGTTTAGTCCCTGGGAGCTCTGAGGGTACTGGTTGGTTCATATTGTCATTCTTCCTAAGGGGCTGAAAGCTCCTTCAGATCTTTCGGTCCTTGATCTAGCTCCTCCTTTAGTCAATCCAATGGTTGGCTGAGATGATACACCTCTGTATTTATCAGGCACTGTCAGAGCCTCTCAGGAGATAGCTATAGCTGGCTCCTGTCAGCAAGCACTTGTTGACACAATAGTGTCTGGGTTTGGTGACTATATGTGGGATGGATCTCCAGGTGTATAAGTCTCTGGACGGTCTTTCATTCAGTCACTTCTCCACACTTTGTCTCTGTATCTCCTCCCGTGAGTATTTTGTTCCCCCTTCTAATAAGCACCGGAGTATCCTTCTTGAGCTTCATTTGTAAATTGTATCTTGGGTATTCCGAGCTTCTGGGCTAATATCTACTTATCAGTGAGTGTATACTACATGTGTTCTTTTGTGTGCTTTTGGGTTACCTCACTCAGAATGATATTTTCTAGTTCCATTCATTTGCCTAAAAATTTCTTGAATTCATTGTTTTTAATAGCTGAGTAGTATACCATTGTGCAACATCCTTAGTAATCAGGGAAATGCAAATCAAAACAACCCTGAGATTCCACCTTACACCAGTCAGAATGACTAAGATCAAAAATCCCGGTGACAGCAGATGCTGGTGAGGATGTGGAGAAAGAGGAACACTCCTCCACTGCTGGTGGAATTGCAACCTGGTACAACCACTCTGGAAATCAGTTTGGTGGTTCCTCAGAAAATTGGACATTGTTGTACCAGAAGACCCAGCTATACCACTCCTGGGCATATACCCAGAAGATACTCCAACATGTAATGAGGATACATGGTCCACTATGTTCATAGCAGCCTTATTTATAATAGCCAGAAGCTGGAAAGAACCCAGATGTCCCTCAACAGAAGAATGGATACAGAATCTGTGGTACATTTATACAACGAAATTGATCCATTCTTATCTCCCTGTACAAAGCTCTAGTCCACGTGGAACAGGTCCTTCACATAAAACCAGATATGCTGAATCTAATAGAAGAGAAAGTGAGAAAGAACCTTGAACACATTGGGACAGGGGAAATTTCCCTGAATAGAACACAAATGGCTTATGCTCTATAATCAAGATTGACAAATGGGACCTCATAAATCGCAAAGCTTCTTTAGGGCAAAGGACACTGTCAATAGGACAAAACAACAACTCACAGACTGGGATAATATCTTTCCCAACTCTACTCTTGATAGAGCTCTAATATCTAAAATATACAAAGAACTTAAGAAATTAGATTCCAGAGATAAAAATAGTCTTATTTAAAATGGGTTACAGAGCTAAACAAAGAATTCTCAACTAAGGAATATTGAATGGGCAAGAACCACTTAAAGAAATGTTCAACATATTTATTAATCAGTGATATTCAAATCAAAACAACAACCCTGAGATTCCACTCACACTAATCAGAATGGCTAAGATCAGCAAATCATGTGACAGCAGATGCTGGTAAAACCACTTTTGAAATCAATCTGGCGGTTCCTCACAAAATTGGAAATACTTTTACCTGAAAGTGCAGCTATACCACTCCTGGGTATATACCCAAAATATGCTTCAACATATAACAAAAACACATACCCTTCTATGCTTTCCGCAGCCTTATTTATAATAGCCAGAAGCTGGAAACAACCCAGATATCTCTCCACAAAAGAATGGATACAGAAAATGTGGTACATTTACACAATGGAGTACTACTCAGCTATCAAATACAATTACTTCATCAAATTCACAAGCAAAATTGATGGAACTAGAAAATATTGTGCTGTGAGAGAACCCAAACATGAAAGAACACTGATAAGTGGATATTAGCTCCAAATATCAGAATACCCACGATACAACCCACAAATCCTATGGAGCTTAGGAAGAAGGAAGACCAAAGTGCAGATGCTTCAATCCTACCTAGAAGGGGGAACAAAATAAAAGCAGGAAGCAGAGGCAGTGAGGGATCTGGCAGGGAGTGAGGAGGGAAAAATGGGCTCAGGAACAGGCACTGGAAGAGACAAGAAAGAAATACCAAGGGTCAGTACACAAGTAACAGCGGGGGATTGGGAACTGGGGCTAGCCACTAGAAAGTTCCAGACTCCAGGGAAGTAAGAGGCTCTCAGAAACCAATGGGATGACTTTAGCTGAAATACCCAACAAAAGAGAGATGCAACCTGTAGAGACCATATCCAATAGAAAAGCATGGCCCCCAGTTGAGTGGTATGGTCATCTACAAATCTCAAAATTTTTAACCCAGAAATGATCTTGTCCAAAGGAAAGACATGAACAAGTAATGGAACAGAGTCTGAAGGATAGACCATCCTAGGGATCTACCTACCTAGGGATCCATATCATCTGTAGACACAAAACTCCCACTCTACTGCTGACATGAAGAAGAATTTGCTGACAGGAGCCTGATGTGCCTGTTCACTGAGATGTCCTACTAGCACCTAACCAATACAAATGCAGATACTTACAGCTAACCATAGGACTGAGCCCAGGAACCCCAATGGAAGAGGTAGAGGAAGGACTGAAGGAGATGAAGGCTATTGCAGTCCCTTAAAAATAACAATATCAAATAACCTGACCATTCAGAGTTCCCAGGAAATAAACCACCAACCAAAGAGTAGACATGGAGGGAGCCAGGGCTCTAGATACATATGTAGCTAAGGCTGACCTTGTCTGACATCAATGGGAAGGGAGGGAGGCTTGATGCTCCAGTGTAAGGGGATGCTAGAGGGGTCAAGAGGGAGTGGTTAAATGGGTGGAGGAGCATCCTCATAGAGGCAAAGGGGAAGGGCATCACAGGGAATGGGCCTGGTGGTTGGTAGAGGGATAACAAGGAAAGGGGATATCATTCGAAATGTAAATGAATACAATGATTAATAAAACATTTATCTATTTATTTATTTATTTATTTATTTATTTATTTTCAGTCAGTAACTGGCCCAGTTTGAGACTTATCCCATGAGCGATTCAGTCCCTGACTATATTACTGATGCTGTGTTGTACTTACTGGTAGAAGCCTAGCATGGTTGTCATTTCAGAGGCTCTGCTCTACCCAGCAGCTGACTGAGTAAGATTCAGATATTCACAGCAAGCACTGGACAGAGGACCCTATGGAAGAATTATGGGAAAGACTGAAGGAGCTGAAAGGGAAGACAATGCCCCCCAAAGTATCAACTAACCTGAACACTTGGGGGCTCTCAGAGACTGAGCAACAAATCAAAGAGCATACAAGGATTTGTCTGAGGCCCTAAGCATCTCTCCTCTGTCGCTCTGTCTCTCTCTCTGTGTCTCTCTCTGTCTCTGTCTGTCTCTGTCTGTCTCTCTCGTCTCTCATCTATCTATCTATCTATCTATCTATCTATCTATCTATCTATCTATCTATCTATCTATCTATCTATCTACTTATCTCTCATCTCTCTCATCTCTCTCTGTATATATATATATATTCAGAGAGCTGCCATATCTGGCCTCACTGGGACAGGAAACTTCCGATCCTGTTGAGACTTCACCAGGGTTAGAGGAGACCAGAGGTGGAATGACCTCTCAGAGGCAAAGAGGAGAGGGAGAAAATCTATATGAGGGGGGACTGGTAGGTGACACAGTATTTGGAATAGAAAGAAAGGAAGGATGTTTTCTAAGTTGTCTGATATTAGTTGACATCACATTTAACCACACAGGGTCTCTGCCTTTCACAGAATTCCTTGAGTTTTGGAATGTAGTATCATCTTGGGAAAAGCATCTCATACTACAATTGTCACCATTACCATTGTCTGCATAGCAATTTATGTATTTGTTTGTTTACTTAAGACTTGTCTTCACATATAAGCACAGGATACAGGGCTGAGAATTAATTATAAGTCATTGAGTACAGTGGTACATACTTCTAATCCATTTGTAAGACAGATGCAAAAATTAATGATTATAAGTCTAGTTTGGATTATATATTGCCTTCTAGGCTAGTCTTAGTTACAAACTGAGATTCTATGTCAACAACAACAAAAACAGCAACAACAATAATAATAACAACACAGCAGCAACAACAACAACAGAAGCAGCATCCGATTCCCTCAAATATACCTACTAAATATAGGTCAAATTTTAGTAATTATGATACCACTTCATGCCAGGTGTTATTGTCATCTAACTTGCCAGGGAGTAGGTAAACAGCCTAATACTAAAACCTTACTTTAATAATATGTATTTGTGAGACAATCTTGGTATAAAGTGTGCTAAACTATAATTCTAGATGTTGAAATGAATATGTACCGCATTAGAAGTGGCTTTATCAGTAAAATTTGCTTGGCTACAAGAGTGAAGAAAAAAATCTAGAAATGAAATGGAGTCAAGGAAGAAAAGAAGATAAACTTTGATACATTACCTATTTCTTTACCATTAAAAAATAGAATGCTATAATTTTTTAGATCATGAGGATCACATCTTCCAGATAGCCTGAGTGCACACACTCTATCCTAAGAAGTTTCCCTGGAAGAAGAAATAAAGACTTGATTGTTTATATTTCATGATACTACAATGTATTTCTTCCCAGAGTTCTTTGTTATGTTACCCAAGACCCTAGTTGAGAAAAAAGGAATGGCATTAGCTGAGTGTCGCCTTAGTCAGGAAGACATCAAAGGCCACATAGTCTACTAATGCAGCCAAGATATACTTTGTACATCTTTGAGGGTGTGCTAATAAAGGTCTTCCATCTTGAACTGTGCTACATAAAAAAATGCCAGAAGAAAGTTAAAGAGAGAACAGTTTCTCTTCACTGCACCACGGTCTTCAGACAGGTAAAGATGAGAGTTCTAGAAATCATACAATCTTGCTTTAATACTCACATTTAAAACTCTCCTTGTTAAATGTAACCTCACTTATGGCATATTCTGCAAGTTATTGAATCATTTTAATGCAACAAGAAATATAACACAAATTCAAGATCTTGTGACATTTATTATGCATATATATGTTTATATATATATATGTTTATATATATATATTATATATTTATTATATATATATTATGCATATATATATAAAGTACCCAGTAGTCTTCAAGTCTGCAAAGCTTTGCTAGAGATAGCCACCATGTTTTGCTTTAGAGTCCTTGAACTTATTATTTCTAAATAATATCATTCGTTTTGCCCAATACAGCCCCACTCCTGCCTTAACACACAACTTTCTGGTATTTGAAACAAATTAATTACAAAACATAAGTCAGAAGTCTAATTGAAGATCTTTGATACATAAAGTCCTGTCCTACTGATGCCAACTTCCTCCCAACTAGTTTCCTTCTTGTTTTCATGTCGTGTGAGTGTGTATGTGTCTTTCTGTCTGTTGTTTCTGTCTGTCTCTCTGTCTGTGTCTGTGTGTCTGTGTGTGTGCACACAAACAAACACATGTGCAGATAGCTTTGGGTCTGAAAGTACACTAGTCTATGGACATAAGTATAAATGCTTAGAAGGCAGCTTGACTGTGGCTTCCTACCTAAGGCCTGTGATCTTCCCAGCTTTGAGCTTTGTGAAAGGCATTTATATCTACTTTTGAAAGCAAGCCTTAAATCTCATCAGAAAGTAGATAAGTACCTTTAAAATGTGCATGATGCTATTGCTCCAGCTCTAATGTACTGGTGAGCAGTTGTTAATACAGAATTAAGGACCCACAACTAGGTAAAATAATCAATTGGTATTTGCCAATTACTTCCCCTATATAGTTCCTTCTGGATCTATAAACTAGCTAGCAAGGAGTAAGCTTCAAACTGAGTTCCAGTTTGATTTCTTTGTTTCCTATGAACATATTGGGTATCTTTTGAAATGTGGTCTTATAGTTTTATTCTTTTGAGTTATCAAGGGCAAGGGCAATGGCAATAATTGGAACTGTTTTTTTTTTTAAACAATTTTTATTAGATATTTTCTTCATTTACAATTCAAATTCTACCCCACAAGTCCCCTATACCATCCCCCCGCCCTGCTCCCCAACCCACCCACTCCTGCTTCCTAGCCCAGGCATTCCCCTGTACTGGGACATATAATCTTTGCAAGACCAAGGGCTTCTCCTTGCAAAGATGACCGACTAGGCCATCTTCTGCTACATATGCAGCTAGAGCCACGCGCACAGAGGGTACTGGTTAGTTCATATTGCTTGAACTGTTTTTGGATATTCTGTGTCAACACTGTCCAGGAACTCCTACTTTCCACTCATGGTACTAATATTTAAACAAATGAAAAGGACACAAATGTGAGGGGAAGACATTGAGTGTTGTTTGGGATAAGTTAGAAGGAATTAGTGGGAAAGGGTATGATCAAGACACATAACATACATGTGTAAAAATGTGTGTGAAAATTGTCATAGAATAATGGGTATTCTAATAAAAAAACTGTATGGCTTCTTGGAGCAATATTACCCAACCATTCAAGAGACTTCCTTTTAAAATCATTATATTTTCTAGTTTATAAAGATATAGATTTTTGTAAAATGTTTATGCATTCATATTTTTGTTAACTATCTCTTAACTATCCTAATCCGTGTATAACTATTTTCATAGCTAATATTCTTCCCTCAATACTTTCATACCACACTTGCTTAGTTACTCTACTCTGGGAGCTTTGGGTGGTTGTTTTTTCTGTTCTTTTCTCGGCCTTCATTTTCCTCCTCATCATACAATGGTTACTGATAATTTTATTGATAATTTTAAAGAGGAGGAAGGAATCTGTTGTATTTGCTTTAATTTTTATTGAATTTACTTACTATATTTTTATTAAATGGGGAAAGATGTTTATAACATATGTTTGGAAATCAGAGAACTACTAACAGAAATATGGTTCCTTTTTTTCACCATGTAGGACCTAGAGATTGAGCCCAGGTTGGCAGACTCACTGTCGTTTGGCTTTACCAGTTAAGCCAGTATACTTGTGCAGGCTTCTCATTATTCCATTCGTTTCTGCTCTTTTGCTTAGTATTTATACTTTGTATTTCATTTGATTTGTACACCATTGTCTACCTTTTTGAGATAAGAGATTAGAATATTTTTAATTTCTAAGTTAGCAATTAATGATATAATTTTCCACTAAGTACTACCATCTCATTTCCCATTAAATTTACCTCAAAGTTTGATATACTATATTTTAAATTTATTTTTTCCACATTTCTTCTTAAAGATAAATCTCCATAAAATCTTTGTCTTATTCAGGCAAATGTCTCATTGCATATATAAGATGCATCTATTTTGTCCTAGTAAAATTGGTATAAAGCAAGTAATTGTTTAACCAGAAGAGTCATTGATCTTGAAATTAAAAGACTGTAATTAGAAATCAATAATAAGTGTTCCTCATACCACAGGCATCTGTTACCTGATGACGTGGTTCCCTTGCTCATAACTGTATTCTCATTAAGAATTTTCCTGTACCTTAATCACAGTGAAAGGATATGCTCAGGCTTGAAGGCCAGTATGATGTGATACACTGTGGTTTCTATCTGCTGTTTTCTGTAATCCCATTAAACAGTGTAACTCTCAAAAATACTTCTTATTCTTTCAATGATATTATTTGCAGACAGAACACTTTGACATTGCTTTATGTGCAGAGAGAAATCATCCTAGATACAAATTTATTACATGCACTTAGGAAATAATAAATATCCTGCCTAGTAAGGAACTTGAATGTCAATATTAAAGGAAAAGAAACTGATGGAACAAGAGGCAAATGATTTATTCTTTACTGAACAGAAACTTGACCTTGATTCTTAGAAAGATGTACATAGTTACAACTATGCCATGGAAAAAGAGAAGACTTGGAATCCAGAGCATTTACTAGCATGTATGTGGTATACCTATAGTTAGTTAAATAGTGAGTACATTTTTGAAAACTATAAAATGAGACACTCATTTTTAACTTAACATCTTTATCACTCCAGAAAATAGCCAAACATATAAGAAAAACATGCCAAAAGAGGATGGGAGAATACATATATGGTTTTACAAAGAGATAATCACTCATTATTGTTTGGGGCTTACAGCATTGCATACCATATCTTCATTGTTTTATACCTGGTACGTATTTGTAAAGAAATTGTGTGGTTATTCCATGTTATAGAGTAATATAAATTCCTGTTCCCACATGATTAGATGTGATGAAAGTTTAAGCAATAATATGAAGGGCACAAGAAATAGATTGTACCTAGCTTAGTTTATCTGCCAGTTAGAAACATGGATGCTTCTGTCTTTATTTTCCCTTCTGTCTCTCCTGTTTCAACTACCTTTGGGGTGAAAATAGGAATTCAGTACAGTTGCTATTGCTGCCACTGCAAAATCAACTTTAGCACTAGTGTCTCATCCTACTAGACCAGAACAACTTTTCTTTCCATTCATCATAACCTGATATAGTGGAAGTATGAACACCAGGATGCAATTGTCTCAACTGGCAAAGGAAGGAAATTCCAAAGAATCTGAAAGTTAATGCCCACAGAGTAGATATTTAACAGCAATTCATAAGAAACTCTCCCAAACATTAGGTATCTTTCCATTCTCATAAGGTAACTGGAAAGCTAATAAAGGTTTTTCTTTCTTTCT
>NC_034591.1:3170399-3189486 GCF_900095145.1 Mus pahari
TTTCTTTCTTTCTTTCTTTCTTTCTTTCTTTCTTTCTTTCTTTCTTTCTTTCTTTCTTCCTTTATTTCTTTCTTCCTTTCTTCCTTTCTTTCTTTCTTTCAAAAAATCTGGTCAGGATGTACTGCTATTGGGCTTTCACATCCCTAGATCTGGGCTTATGTCAAACTCCAAAATGCTTGTTTTTCTCCTTTACACTTTACTTCCTCTTCCATCCTCATTCTGCTGGTCTGAAACTCTTATCCAAATAATGGCAGTACTCACAGTATTTCCTTTGAAAAGTATTGTGCTTTTTAGATGAAGTTGTTACAAATTCTTAACAAAATACTATTGCCAAGGTAACTCAAAGAAGAAAGAGTTCATTTTGGCTTATAGTTCCAGGTGGAGGAGAGTTGATCATGGCAGAGAGGGATGGTAGCAAACAGGCATAAGGATTGGAGCAGGCAGTTAAGAGCTCAAATGTTGGATCACAAGAATGAACTGGAGCAGCAAATCAGAAGTGGTTTGCTGAGTTAAACTCTCAAAGTCCATCACCAAGGACATACTTCCTCCAGTAAGGCCAACCACATCTCCTTAACCTTCCCAAATAGAGCCACCAACTGGTGATCAAGTATTCACATACCCATACATGGTAAATTTCTCATTCAAACTAGAGAAAGATAAAACAATAATAATATAAGTTAATAAAATTGATTTAGGTATAAAAATAACCTTTATTCACCAGATATAATTGCCCTGTCAGATGCTTACTGTTGAATAGCTTTCCCTTTGTAGCTCTTACTGAAATCTGGCAGTCTGGTTCAATTCAGCAGTTCTGGCTCAAACTTATCTCCAAGCTGACTAATTCAATCTGGCTTTTCTCAGCTCCTCACTGAATTGCTATGCTTGGTAAATTTTCACAAACTGAATGGCACTGACTGCATGAACCGAACAGTACTGAATAGAACTGCAGGAACTCAACTGCATTCAACTGAACTGCACTTACTGAACTAACTCTCTCTCTCTCTCTCTCTCTCTCTCTCTCTCTCTCTCTCTCTCTCTCTCTCAGATATATCTGTATGTGTGTGAGTATGTACTCTCTTAAGTTGCCTTTCCTGTGCCATTTTCATGATCGTTGGATGTGTCCTATCTTTAACACATTCTGATAAATCACATTGTCTGCCCCTCAATTAAATGTCAACTTTAAACATGGTTGCTTCCTTCTACAAACTGACCTTACCTACCTTGTTTGGGATTAAAGATGTGTACTAAAGGCATGTCTGTATTACAGTTTGAGTGATTAAAATTGTCTGTATTCTAGCTAGATCATACAATTCTAGAAGTTCTTAGGATGTGATCTTTTGCCAGAACAGGAATGTTGCTGGATTAAGATTCCTCTACAGTTAGGGTTTTATACTGTGAAAAGACACCATGACCAATGCAACTCTTAAAAATCACAACATTTAATTGGGGATGGCTTATAGTTTTAGAGGTTTAGTCCATTATCCTCATGGTGGGAAGCATTCCAGTGTGCAGGAAGACATGGTACTGGGGGAGCTGAGATTTAGAGATCTTGATCTTTATTTGGCAAGGGGACTAGATATGTTTAACACAAGGGATATGTTGATTATTTAACACTTCAAAGGCTTGCCTCCACAATGACACACTTCCTCTAACAAGGCCACACATTTAATTGTACCAAGAATTCAAATACATGAATCTGGGGTCAGTGGCATATCTATTCAAATCACTACAGTACTAGGAATTAAAATATAAAAAATAATTTATTACTTTAAGAATATAATTTTATGTTTCATATAAATAGAGAAGTTTTACATTTGGCAAGAGAGTATAGAAACAAAATCTTGAATTTTCTGTAAAGAACAAAATTAGTGAATTTAATTTCTTCTACAAATAAATTGTATTGTAGATAAAAATGTGTAGGTCTCAAATTTTTAAATGACAAGAAACACTTCAATTTAATCTATTAGTTTAAATTTATGAGATCTAGTACTAATTATTTAATGACTTCCTATGAAGTGGACAATTATTTTAATGAAGATCAGATGATAATCTAGACAAAGTATCAGTCACCATACTTACTATATGCTAAGCTCTGCTTTGCTGAAACAAGACTTATTATGACAAGATTTCCTGGAAAATAATACTATTTGTCTTTGTTAAGTATATATATATATGCATGTGCACATGTAAAACTTAGAAGGGTAGTCTTTACCACAAATATTGATGTAAGTTAGAAGGGAGAAGCTATTGGAGTAAGTTCTTTATAGGAATAGAAAAGAAAGATTTGTTGGGCCCTATTTGGCCTTGGCTTGGGCCTTGAGGACAAAACTGACAAAACCGAGCCTTGCTCGATTTTTGAGACCTGTCATTCCCTTGAGAATGACTCAGCACCACCTACAGGCCTGAATGAGACTGCCTCTGCCTAGCTACCACTGATGTTTCTATTTCTCATGGGTCTTATGTCACACCACGCCATAGATCATCTCACCCCATACCCTTATCCCCACCTCCTTGCCCTGCCTATATAAACAAATTGCTGCCACATTAAAGTGAGTTCCTCCTTTGACAAGACTTCCAGTCTGGGTGTGTTTGTTTTGGGCCATCAACACTCCGCGGAGATTCAGCTGGACCAGTTCTCTCCTCTAGCCTGGACCTGCTGGCAGAGAGCCGGCACAGACTTAGTGAACTGTATATTAAACTTGAAAATGTATAACTATCACAGAGTTCACCTTGAGAAGAAATTTTACATATATATATATATATATATATATATATATATATATATATATATATAATTTATATATACATATGTGTATATATATACATTATATATGTATATATGTATAGATATATATAATTATATACCACTTATCACATCTATATGTCCACTAATTTATTTACCTAATACCTTTCTATAAAAGAGGTCATTATGAAATATGGAAAATTGGATTAATTAAGATTTGGATATGAGATGGATAAACTACCAGATATAGGGTTTAATATGCTAAACACAAGGAAAATTGACAGCTTACATAGGCTGCTTATATCATACAATATTTAACATTTTCTATTAGGGAACAAAAATGTTATCAGATTAAAAAGTAAACTGAATATGTATGGATAACTATGGCTAGAAGAATCTGTAGTTTCCTAAGAAGAACCATTGAATGGTTTCTACTATAAATTTCATTTTAGAAACTCAATTACACTGATACTACTCTTTAAAACAGTTTCAGGAAGAGGAGCAAAGATTAGAGATTGAAAAATAACTTAGGACTTTATTATGATAACCAACCCAAGACATGATAGAAGTTTGAATTGGAAAGTAACATTTGTCTTACAATCTTTCTCCCTAAAAGAATATTAAATAGTAATTAATGGAATGCTCATCTGGTAACCAAACCCCAGCTAAAGACTAATTAATATACTAACTTATAGAAAGTGATTGGTCTCATATTAAACACAAAATGAACTAGAATTGTCATGATGGTTACTTTTCTTACTTGCAAAGTCAAGCAATGGGTCAGCTTGAGCTTTATCAACTACAGATGCTAATTCCTTCCTCCAAATATCACTGTACTATATATTTTAAGATATGAGATACATTATGAAACACAATAAACACCTGACAATGTTTCAATGCTTTCCTTCCCTCGTAACATTTTATTTGTAAAATATATAAATAATATAAGCACCCTTTTTGGTAAAAATAGATTATAGTCATAATTTTAAAAGCATGTTATGCTACTATATACCATAGTTTTGCTATTTGTGTTAACTGATGTAATTCTAGACCTTGTTGCCTAATATTTTCAACCATTACTTTTCTAAAATCCTACTAAAGCTGAGATATTTGGGAGTCCAAGGCAAAGGATAGTAAGTTCAAGACCTACCTTGGCTGTATAGTTTAGTTCACACTATGATGTCACACTATGTCATGTTCACACTATGACTATTGAGTCAGCTAGTGAAACACTCTCTAAAAATGAAAAAAATGTTAAAAATAGTAATATTATATAGTTTTAGTAAACTATGGTAAATCTGTAACACTAATCTTTTATTGGAGAAGGATTGAAATTCTACATACACTTTTGCTTTTATTATTATTATGATCATAGGATACATTTTCTCTGATTATTATATAAACTTTTTTCTCCCTTTTTAAACAGTCAAATCATAGCTTCATAGCACAGTACTATGTTGTTGTATCCTATTGTAATTGTGACTTGTTTTCAAATAAGCTGTTACTTTCTGATTATTATTTATTTATTTGTTTTTATTTAACATGTCATTAGCCAGGTCAGTCACTGCTGTACTTACTAACCCTTCCATTTATATTTACCAAATGATCATGTTGTTATGAAAATATGAGATAATATAAAGCATCCTTACTAGATTGGTTTTACTGCCGAATTGTGCAATACATGGATCCAGTCTCCTTGAAAATGTTTTTGCCTAGTCTGTGAGAGAATGCTATTATTGCTATGTAAATTATGCCCATGGCCCCAGCTCACAGATTTTTAAGAATGCAGTCTGTCCATTTTTGTGCATCTACTTCTGAAATGCTCATGACCTTGATTTAGGACAAACTGATAATAGCTACAAAGTCCAGCGCCTTCACCTATAAGCCTCTGGAGAAAAGTGAATGTCTCTTGTCGTCATTGGAAATTTTAAATTTATCATTGAATTTTTAGCTTTGTCCTTGCTTGATATCACTTTTTGTTAATGCCCAGGTATCCTTAGAGTGGATGGTCTTCAAAGCGGTTGTCAAGCAGGCACCATTTTGTTGCCTATGTGAGAATACCAAAATAATTTAAGCAGTGAGCACCATAGTGTCACTAACAATGTCACACAGAGCGTATCACATGGCTTTCCCAAGGACTAGGGTTTAGAATTTTTCTTATGGCAAACCGACCTTACAATTTAACCTATTGCAGGCTAGCTTCATCTGACTTTGAAGGAGCCAGAGAAATACCCAGGGAGCTGAAGGAGACTGAAGCCCCATAGAAGGAACATCAATATGAACTAATCAGTACCCTTGGAGCTATACTGCCAATCAAGGAAAACACATGGTTAAACTTGTAGCTCTAGCTGCATATGTAGCAGAGGATGGCCTACGCGGTCATCCATGGGAGGAGAGGCCCTTGGTCCTGTGAAGGTTCTATGACCCAGTATAAGGGAATGTCAGGGCCAGGAATGGGAGTGGGTGGGTTGAGGAGCAGGGGGAGGGGAGGAGGGATAGGGGATTTTCGGAACGGAAACTAGGAAAGGGAATAACATTTGAAATGTAAATAAAGAAAATATCTAATAAAAAAATCATTACCCTTTTATATGTAATGACAGCCACTTTTAGAAAAAAACACAATTCTCTAGAGAATTCAGCGTTCATTAATATTTTTGACTATACTAAATATTTTGGTAAACTTTTTGCTTAACAATTATTTTTGTCTTATCAATACTATATTTACAGAGGGACTATTAATTTTTTTCCATAATTTTAATGAAAAGAGTTAAAATAATAAAAATGGTTTTAGTTGGTGTGGTGCTAGATACCTGTAATCCTACGTATAATACCTAGTACATAGTTCCTAGTACATAGTACTAATACATAGTACCTAGTATATAGTACTAGTACATAGTACATAGTACTATGGAGGCAAAGGTCTAAGGAAGGTAAATTAAAGTCAGTTTTAAGCTATAGTGAGACCCTGTCCAAAAGTTAAGAGATAAATAAATATATAAAAATGAAATAAGTGGATACTTTCACTAGTTGAAATAATTAGCCTGTCACTAAGCACCATCCAAACTTAATTAAGGAGCTGGAGAGATGGCTCAGAGAATGAGAGTATCTACTGTTCATGCAGTGAACTCAGTTTCATTTCTACATCCTGTTAGAATAACTATTAGAATGACTGTAACTTCAGCTGCAGGCTCTAGAAATGCTTTTCTAACCTTGTGTACTGTTCTACACATGGTACGCAAATACTCACATTGACAGATAGTCAAACATACACACACACACACACACACACACACACACACACACACACAGCCTAAATCTTTAAAAAAAATAAACTTCACATGAGATGTAGAGTATTTTAACTATTTAATTTAGCGTAGTAAAAATAAGTTTTGCTCTTGTTCAAGGGAAATGAATGGTTTTGGAAGTGGTGTGTGATTTGGCTGAATCTTGCACATTGCATTGGTGTTTGTTTTCTGAAGTCTAAGATAATGAACAGAGAGTGGGAGCAAAATGTTGAAATAAATGAAAGTCTGTTTGTTGTTAAGCAAATTACATTTAAAAGCAATTCAGGAATGCAGGAGAGTACTGTATATTTATTAATATATGCCCTATAAAATATCTACCCATTCTACTCTTTCTCTTAAAGTAAGAATAACTAATAATATCTATCTAGAATGCATACTTTCTTGATTTGGAGACTATATCCTTGTTGTAGTTGTGCTTACAATATTATAATAATATGCAACACAGAATATCTTTTAGTAGGTGCATTTTCATTATACATCCTGGTTTGTAAGTTTCATTTGAATACATATCATATAATACAGTCTTAGTTCTCAATATATCCTCTAATGATTTAAGATACAAGTGACAGCAGGTTAACTGGAGAATTTTTAGTGTGTGTTATCTTGAGGTATGTTTTACAAAGTTTGAATATTTCAATATAGAATATTAAGTACTTTGGGGGTAAGTTTAGGGATTACAGGGGTAAACTTCTTGGAACCTATAGGTGTTAGATGATAAATATAAATATAATATTGATTTATTATATCAAGATGTATATATTTTCAAAAACATTATTTTTATTAAACTCAGTTTTCTAAGCATCTTAGAACTTTATATATTTTTTAAATAACCTGAAACTTGTGTGTTTTTTCGGTAAGGCAAAGAATCCCTATGAAGTTATTACCAATGGCAAAGGCTGCCAACCCTTTCTCAATAGAAGTGGATCCCATTTTAGAGTTATTAAAATCCACAGTCTCATGATGTAGTGAATCTGTATACAAAGCCAATTAGAATTGTTCCAAAGAAAGTTTAATTGGGACTGAATGTTAGACCAGTCATGTTCTCATGTTCTCAGAGATATTATGTTCCAGGGGGGTTATATAAAACCAATAAAACAGCGAGGGGCATTGCACTGACAGCCTTATCTTAAAATGATTTCCTATAAATGGAACTACTTGCTCTAAAGCATTAAGCCTGTCCTGACGTCCCTTGTCAATAATCTCCTGGATCATGGATGCTACTGACAATTTTTTTTTTGTTGTTTTTTGGATAATTTATCTATATGATATGCTGTGTGAATCTCTTTAACTAAAGATGTAGTGAATAAGGCAAAATTAGTAATCAGACCTATTAAGGCTCTGATCCCCAATAACAAGGCTGTGACAAATCTTTTGGGTCTCTTGAGAGTTAAAGTGGCCCTTTGCAAAGTCTCTATAAATGAATCTGGCTAAGAAGAGCGATCTCCCCTGAGAAAAATGTTGCTGCGTCATGGGTGAGACCCAGGCCGAGTATACCAGACACTGGCTGTCTCTTTAGATGCTGCACACAGGGTGAGTCTCTACTGGTCAGGCAACTACAGATGATTAAGGTCTAAAAGGACTGAGATTAGCTGAAATGTCCAACAAAAGGGAGGGAGAACCTGTAGAGATGATATCCAGATGTTAGGCAAGGACCCTGGTTGGGGAATGGGGCCACCCACTCATCTCCACATTTTTAACCCAGAATGGCTTCTCTCTAAAGAAAATATGAGGAAAAAGTGTGGAACAGAGACTGAAGGAAAGGCCATCCAGAGATGGCTCCACGTGGGGGTTCATCCCATATATAGACACCAAACCCAGACACTATTGTGAATGCCAAGAAGTGTCATTCTGTCATTGCTGTCAGATATAGCTGTCTCCTGAGAGGCTCTGCCAGAGCCTCACAAATACAGAGGTGGATGCTCACAGCCAACCATTGGACTGAGCACAAGGCCCCCAATGGAGGAGTTAGAGAAAGGACTAGAAGGAGCTGAAGGGGTTTGCAACCCCATAGGAAGAACAACATCACCACACACACACACACACACACACACACACACACACACACACACACACACACACTGAGCTCCCAGGCACTAAAACACCAACCAAAGAGTACACATGAAGAGACCCATGGCATTGTCTGGCATCAACAGGAGGAGAGGCCCTTGGTCCGATGAAGGCTCAGTTCTCCAGTATAGGGGAATGCCAGGGTGGTGAGGTGGGAGTAGGTGGGTGGGAGAGGGGACATTCTAATAGAAGCAGGGGACAGGGGAAGTGATATTGGGTCTCAGAGGGGAAACCGGGAAAATGGATAACATTTGAAATGTAAATACATGAAATAGCCAAAAAAAAAAAAAAAAAACTTCTAGAACCTCCTCTGCTACATCAGGAGAATTGGAATTCCTTTTATGACTGATAGCAATTTCATTCCTTGGAGCAGCAGATCTGTAGAACAGTCACTACAGGGTTGGAGAGGGAAGGGGCAAAGACCATGTTATACCTGTAACGGTATGATTGGTAGCACATTGGAAGCCTGTTGTTACAGGCAGAGAAAAGAGACAAAGGTGTTAAGAGAATCTGAGTTCTTTAACTGGCAAGTCGCTGGTGTCACATTAAGGAAACCAGAAGGAAGAGTTGAAAATTGTTTATTTCATCTGATTTAGATAGCAGAGAAGAAGTTACCATGTTCATTCTGTATCTGAGATAGCCAATAACGGCTTATCTGTGGAAAAATAATTGGCTAAAGTAGGTAACACTATTTTATCAACCAAGGATCAAAGAATGGTTATTAATATAGCTGGTTTGACCCGTGAAAGGTAGATTCAAAATGAATTTTTGAAGCTTAAAAGAATTTTTAAACAAATTGAAAAGGAATTACCAATCTTGGGTTAAATCGTAGGAACATTGTTTTAGGTGGTACTATTTTGAGGGAAGAAAAAGCACTTAATTTTTAAAAAATGAAGCATAAGCATTTTTTAAGTTTTGGGTGAGCTGTGTTGTTTCACGCTGTCAGCAGCAAGATTCCGCCCACTATTATCTGCCTAGCAGGTCCTTGTTGCCCAAATATCATCAGCCTTTCATCAGGGGGGAGGGATGGGCTTGCTCTTCTCTATGCTGCTTGCTCCAGCTCTTGCTTGTCTGTGTTTGCAGGTCCGGTTTCCCTGAATGTGCTTCCCCTTGGCCTTGTGTCACCATAGCTTGACTGGTGACAGTAGAAGAGGTGTCACCCTCTGCAAATCCTGGAAAGTAGAACCGGAAGAGGCAGAGGTAGTGCCTGGTCGCTTTCTGCTGGAGGGACCTTAGCTCCCTCTTTTTGGAATGAGGGAAGCCCCTGGAAAGCTGCTGCCACTGCAGGCCCTTGCGGCAGCGAAGGCGTAAAGTCAGCACAGAGGCAGACAAAATATTTCCAGAACACCTTACAGGCCGAAGCAGGCCTCTAAAGCTAATTATCTCAATAACATACCTGCTACTTCTTCATTAGGAACTATTTTTTGTGACTGCATCCATTACACAAGCCACTAAGTCAGTATAAACCTCTTTTCTGCCCCGGCAGATGCCCGCCAATGTCGAGGTTTATGACTCAGATGAGAGGGTAACTTCCTCCAGGCAGTAATAACAGGCTTTGAGATAACTACCAAATTTTCTTTTGATATTCTTAATTGTGTCTTAGGGTCCAAAAATGCTCTTTCCAGTCAGTGCCTGATATATAGCCTCCCTATTTTCTTCTCCTCTGAAGGATCATTCTTTTCTGACCTCTTCATCGGAGTGTAAAGAATCGCTGCTCTCCTGGTTCAGTTTCACTTTCAGGAATATCAAGATTTGCCTATAAAAATGTCATCATGGGGGGCGGGGTGACGGTGGCGACCTTAGTAAAGGCATAGTTCCCCCCAAACTAATCAAGTCGGAGCAAATTTGATCAAGACCGACCTAGAATGAGGCAGATCATCAACTGCTTCTGTCTTTAAGATTTAATTGTGCTTCACAAGAAAAGAGCAGGCTCTGGCATTTCTTCACTCTCCCGGGTCTGTATCCACTTGCGAAGGTCTTTACTAACATATCCTGATACACCATTTATCAGAGCTCAATGACCTTTCCTCAGGAATCATGGACTAACTTTTCTGTATGAACTCAAAGAAATCTTGCAAAAGCCTTGTATGCATCTTGACATCTTTCTTACTAATAGTTTGTTTCAAAACCTTAATATAAGTTTCTTTGCTCTTTTGCATTTACTTGATCCATTTTTATTTATCAAATTTTCACTTCTTTACTCAGCTCTATCTCACACAGGGTCGGGGAGGAGGGGAGATTCATGACACCCTAAGTGAGATTCATCTCAAGCTGAACTTGCCTTCCCTGTCTCAGTCCCTGTTCTGGCTCCTCCTTCCTAGGACCAGCCTTGGCTTGGTTGGGAGTCCTGAGAGAAGGGATGTCTGGGAACGGCTAAACAGACAACTGGAAGTCAAATCTTTGGTGATGATGAAGATGATGGTCTATGTTCTCCTTGAGATGACTCCCTAGTGAGCTCTCTATGGCTAGCTCTTGGCTCTGTAATCTGCTCCAGTTCTTTAAGAAATTATTAGAATTTCCAACCAAGTTCAGAAATCCTGCTAGAAACAAAATTCTTGAAAATCTGTGTTGGCTCTTCAGAGATCTCTAGACAGCTCATCTCTCACTAGAAAAAAAAATTTAAAAATAGAAGTGCTATTGCTCTTTGTTAGCTCATCTCAGACAGACAAAAAACCCAGATTTTATTTACACACCAGTTAAGTCATTTACTCAAGGTTCCCCATGACCATTCATCCATGACCTTAGCCTCTTGACTCTTAAGAAAAGGACAGCAAGTCCATTTTTGCTTTTTGTTGTTGTTGTTGTTGTTTGTTTTTTAATATTGCAAAAGAATTCAGAGATCTGCCTGCCTTTGTAAACTTGGCTGGGTGGGACTAAGCCCTACGGTCATCACTGCGTAAACCTCTCTATCTCCTTCCTTAGTATCACTCTGAGAAGCTGGCTCACAGTGCAGCTATTTCTCTTCATTTAGACCTGTGAAGCTCCTTAGACAACTCATGTTGCTTCCTTTTATTTTGCGTAGTTGAAAAATTATATAATTTTTGAACTCATGTTTTCAGTGTTCTTTTTCCCACAGCCTTAAGGGCTGCCTGAAGGTCACAGCATTCTACCAGTGTGCTGAGATACTGAACACACCCTCACCTCCTAGACTTGTTCTGTCTCTGGTTATCATGGAATATTAACCTTGGCAGAGAGGATATTCCTTGAATGAGACGCATGAAATTATGTACATTATTATACAAACAAGCCATACATCTGCAGCAACAACCAACATTCTCAGAGACTCATGCCATGCCATCTTAGTCCATGCTGGCTCTGTTGCAGGTGTAGGAACAGTGTCATTCCATCCTTGCCATGACCAGGCTAGTGGGTATAGAGATAAACACTTAAACTATAGCTAGAGATTATGCTAGTTTAGTAATGCAGTGGTTTGTGGGTCATGGATCCTCCAGGATCTATGACATCACTAGTTCTGGGTAATTGACTGTTCCCAGTACCAGTTGTTGAGTGGGTCCTTAATCTGGCTGTTTGGTACTGTTGGGTATTGTTAAGGTATGCATGCCACTCCTGTACTCTGAGGATGCTCACTGTATCTTTTTTTTTTTTTTTTATTCAGTTGAGCACATTATCTCATGAGATGGTGCTATTCACAGTTAAGGTGGTTATTCCCATCTCATTTACTCTGGAGGACCCCTCTAAACATTCCTAGAAGTTTGTTGCTTAGATGATTCTAGATGTCATCAGGCTGACTATATTAAATGCACTACTCTACTTTTTGGCAACACTGCACCCAAACACATGATTTAAAACTATAGATTTTCTCCTCTAGTCTCTGTAGGCTCATGATTATCTTATAATTAAATAAAAACCATTCAGTCTAACTTCCCATATCCCAATAATATTTAATAATTGTATTAGGATTTTAAAAATTTGAGAGGAAATGAAATTCTTTAACTGTCCGGTCCTGTTATATGAAAAATCAAATAAGACAAAACAGAACAAACAAAACAAAAACAACAAAAAATGTATCACAAAATACAATGTAATGGTACAAAATAAACATTATTATTCTTTTTTTTCTTTTTATTTTTTGAAATTAGATATTTTCTTTATTTACATTTCAAATGTTATCCCCTTTCCTAGTTCCCCTCTGAAAATTCCCTATCCTCTCTCCCCTCCCCCTGCTCTACAACCCACCCACTCCTGATTCCTGGCCAAGGCATTCTACTGGGGCATAGAACCTTCACAGGACCAAGGGCCTCTTCTCCCATTGATGAGCAGTTAGGCCATCATCAGCTACATATATGCAGCTAGAGCCATGAGTCTCTCCCTGTGTTTTCTTTGATTGGTGGTTTGATCCCAGGGAGCTCTGGAGTTAATGGTTAGTTCATATTGTTGTTCCTCCTATAGGGCTGCAAACACCTTCAGCTCCTTGGGTACTTTCTCTAGCTCCTTCATTGGGGACCTGTGTTCTGTTTAATGGATGACTGTGAGCATTTACTTCTGTATTAGTCAAGCACTGGCAGAGCCTCTCAGGAGACAGCTATATCAGTCTCCTGTCAGCAAGCTCTTGTTGGCATCTACAATATTGTCTGAGTTTGGTGGTTGATTATGGGATAGATCCCCATGTGGGGCAGTTTCAGGATGGTCATGCCTTCAGTCTATGCTCAGGGACAGTATCCTAATTAACAAAATCAGAAATGAAAAGGGAGACATAACAACAGACCCTGAGGAAATCTAAAACATCATCAGATTCTACTACAAAAGGCTATACTCAAAACAACTGGAAAACCTGGATGAAATGGATAATTTTCTAGACAAAAGTTAAATCAGGATCAGATTAATGATCTAAACAGTCCCATACCCTCTAAAGAAGTAGGAACAGTCAGTAATAGTCTCCCAACCAAAAAAAGTCCAGGACCAGATGGGTTTAGTGCAGAGTTCTGTCAGACCTTCAGAGAAGACCAAATTCCAATACTTCTCAAACTATTGCACAAAATAGAAACAGAAGGTTCTCTACCCAATTCGTTCTATGAAGCCACAATTACTCTGATACTTAAACCACACAAAGACCCAACAAAGAAAGAAAACTTCAGACCAATTTCCCTTATGAATATTGATGAAAAATACTCAATAAAATTCTACAAGCTGAATCCAAGAACACATCAAAACGATCATCCATCATGACCAAGTAGGCTTCACTCCAGGGATGCAGGGATGGTTTAATATACAGAAATCCATCAATGTAATCCATTATATAAACAAACTCAAATACCAAAAACACATGATTATCTCATTAGATTCTGAGAAAGCATTTGACAAAATCTAACACCCCTTCATGATAAAAGTCTTGGAAAGATCAGGAATTCAATGCCCATACCTAAACATAATAAAAGCAATAAACAGCAAACCAGTAGCCAGCATCAAACTAAATGGAGAGAAACTTGAAGCAATCCCACTAAAATCAGGGGCTACACAATGTCCACTCTCTCCACACCTATTCAATATAGTACTTGAAGTTCTAGCCAGAGCAATTAGACAACAAAATGAGATCAAAGGAATACAAATTGTCAAGGAAGAAGTCAAAATATCACTATTTGCAGATGGTATGATAGTATATATAAGAGACACCAAAAATTCCACCAGAGAACTCCTAAACCTGATAAACAATTTCCATGAAGTTGCTGGAAACATTATTATTCTTAATGGGATCAATTGGTATATCAAGAAATGTTGGATTCAAAGCTGGATAAAATCCCTACAGGGAAATTCCAATTCATATAGGTTCATGTGTAGCAACTCAGGTCTCTAGTGCGTATTCTGGGCTCTGTAATGCCTCTGTGGCATGGCCATCTCTACTCTGATACTTGTACCTTACATCACCTATTTGGCTGGTTCCACTCCATGCCTGTAGCTTTCCTTCACTGATGTACCTTGAGCCTGGCAAATCTGACATGATGTCTAGTAGAATCAGTATCTCTCTTTTAACTTAGGTTTCATCTTCACAGCTTCATAGCATCACAGGGCATTGTTGCAGGGACTTCCGATTGGCTACACATTGTCTGGCTTCAATGGCTCTCGAGTTTGAAGAGAATGAATACACAATTCTCTTAATTTCTCATTTTTTATGACTACTAACCAGTACCATGAGGAAAAATATGCCAAGTTCTGACATGGCATGAAGCCTGGCAACCTTACAATACATATGTAGCACTGTGTTGAAATCCTTGGTAGCAGAAGTTGCATAGTTACTGCCCCCAGGTAGCTGTTTTTAAGCATGGAATACCATTTGTGGCATTCTCATGTCATATTTCTCCTTTTGCATGAATTTATGTCTATATCTTGGAGACTTTGATAAGCAGAATCTTGATTTCAATGAATTTTTTTATTGTTTCAGTGAAGAATATGGGATTTCTCTTGAAGAACTCCAAACGTTTTATATCTGCACCCTGCTTGTTCACAATTTTAAGGTTGCTCATACATTTTAACTCACAAAAATCCTCATTTTTCTTTGGCTCCTACTGAATACCTGGATAAAGAGCACCAAGAAAAGAAGCCACAGTCTAAACACTATTTTTCCTTGGGATTTATTCTGCCGAAGAAATTATTCCATTACTTTTAAATTTAGCTATACTCACCTTCTCAAGATGTGGGTAGAATATAGCCAGATTCACACCCCACTTCCACAAACTGTCCTTTCTTTATTCAGACACGTTTGAACCTGGATGTCTATTGCCCGTGTTTCTATTTTGTCTTCCCAAATCCTAAAAAAAAAAAATGATATATTAAGCTCAATTTGTAGCATTATAGAAGGTGCTGCCATCTAATTTTGTAATACCCCAGCATTTCTAAATGCTGGATGCACTAGAAAGATGCAGAATATTATTTAAAACCTGTGTAAAGGAAGCTTAAGAAAGAACATCCTGGGATAAGCTACATTCTTTCCACCTCACCCCTGTGTGTTTGTGTGTGTGTGTGTGGGGGGGGGTTATTTCCATCACATTTATTCCAGAGATGACCTCAAAGTATTCCTAAGCTCTGTCCCTTAGGTGATTTTAGATCTTGTCAAGTAGACTATATTAACTGTCACTTCTCTATTTCTTATTAACATGGCATCCAAACACATGATTTTACTTACACAAGTTTCCAAGTGCCTCCACATTCGTTCCATATTGTAGTTTAAAAGAAAAAAGAATCCTATGGTCAGTTATCATGGTAAGGCCCATTTCTCAGTGTCATTTTCCTTAGTGCATTTCCTGTTGTTATGGCATAAAACATTGGTGAAAGCAGCTTCTGAAAGGATGGGCATGTTTTGGTTGATGGTTTGCCTTACAGTTCATTATTCTTGGGAACTGATAATGGGAGGTACTTGAAATAGCTGGTCGACTGTATCTGTGATCAGCAAGAAGATAGTCCATGCTCAGTGTACTTCTCCATTTTATCTAGTCAAGGACATAGGGTCATGAAATAGAGTGAGGCTTCCCAACTTCATTAACCTAATCTAGATAATTCCTCTTGGTTCTTGCTAGAGATTATTATGATCTGGATAATTCTTTGTATGACTATCTAGAAACTTGTTTCCTAGGGGAGTCTAAATCCTGTCAAGTTAACAATGTTAAAAATTTCTTGCAAACTTTAAATGCCCCAGTACAGGGAAACACCAGGTGTCTTAGTCAGGGTTTCTATTCCTGCACAAACATCATGACCAAGAAGCAAGTTGGGGAGGAAAGGGTTTATTCAGCTTACATTTCCATAATGCTGTTGATCACCAAAGGATGCAGGACTGGAACTCAAGCAGGTCAGAAAGCAGGAGCTGATGCAGAAGCCATGGAGGGATGTTCTTTACTGGCTTGCTTCAGTCCACTCTCTTATAGAACCCAAAACTACCAGCCCAGAAATGGCACCACCCACAAGGAGCCCTCCCCCCTTGATCACTAATTGAGAAAATGCCTTACAGATGGATCTCATGGAGGCACTTCCCCAACTGAAGCTCCTTTCTCTATGATAACTCCAGCTGTGTCAAGTTGACACAAAGTTATCCAGTACACCAGGGCCAAGAAGTGGGAGTGGGTGGGTAGGGGAGCAGGAGGGGGGAGGGTATAGGGGACTTTCGGGATAGCATTTGAAATGTAAATGAAGAAAATACCTAATAAAAAATTGGAAAAACATTACAGTATTTTTATAATTTTTATAGTTGCTTCTAATTATCAATCACATATTATTCTAACTATATCTATTTAAGGTAGCAAAGATATAGGTGTATTCTTTGCCAAGGAAATATTAATTTTCCTTAAATTTTCATTTTAATAAATTTGATTATAATTAGTAGCATTATAAATATCTATGATGTGTACATAGAAGTTCCTTTAATTCTATATTTTGTAATGGATTTTTGTTAGTTCACCCAGAGAAGCCAGACAGTGAACAAAATAATTATTTACTGTTAATTCCAATGTGCTTGCTGAGATTGGACTTCTTTGCTAGTTAATTATCCATTGAATTAATTTTAGAACTTTTTGGTGAGATTTAAAAAGATTTATGTCAAGTTTTGAAATATGTCATTTCTCTAGTGTGAATGGTAGAGAACGAAAGTGTTTCATATAGGATTTAGCTTTATGACCTTCCTTTTAGGAAAACTTGAATTTCTTTTGCAATCCTCCACTTCTGCATGTGCATGATAAAGATTAAGAGAGGTGCCCATACTCAAAATAAATGCCTCAAAAAGAGAAACACACACACACACACACACACACACACACACACACACACATATATATATATATATATATATATATATATATATATATATATATGGTACACACACAGGTGGGGTGAGGAGAAGAGAATGCTATCCCAGTATATTCTTTCCTAAACTTCCTTAGCACAGGTTTTAAATAACATTCTGCATCTTTCATATGCATTCAACATTTAGAAATGCTGGGATGTTACAAAATCAGATGACAGAACCTTCTAGCTCTTCACACCCAGTGCTTCTGGGAGACAGGTTTGAATTATTATTGACTGGTATGAAACAAATCTTCAGAATAAAATTGAATTGACTTGGTCCGTGCTTCAAAAAAGAGTATTTTTCAAAGGAAATGTGACACTTCTCCCATTCCCTGAGGTGGCAGGTTACTGCTGGTTATCTTTTTTTAAAAATGAAATTTAGAGCTTTAAAATTATTACATTATTACTACTATGTCTTTTGAAGGATGTTCATTTTCTCCTCCACATTCCTTCTTTCTCTATACCCTGGCATTTAAACATGATGTGAGTGAACAGAGTTGCATTCATGTATATTGAACAGAAGCCTCTTCTGATCATACATTCTATATATGTGCAGCATTAAAGTGAAAAAGTAATTAAAACAGTTTCTTAAGAACTTAGATCACCCTTTTAGTCCAAGCAAAAGGAAACGGGTGAATGACAAGAATCTGCCCCTATGAATTCCCATGACTCCTTAACTAGCAGAAACCAAATGGATCCTATGTTTCCTTGAGGTGACAATTTAAATTCTAATTCTGACTACTCATCTTAAAAGAAACAGGAGGCACCCAGCTAGAGCCGAGCATGTAATTGGACCTAAGTCACAGTTTCTGCTTGTAATGATGTCCCTGAAGTCAGGTGGTTTAATCTGGGAGTAAAGCCATGATTTTAGCTTCTTTAGTTGAGGATTGTAGTTTTTTGTATATAAATTGTATACTTCCTAGGGTCATATATAGTCTAATTATTTTTAAAATGCACTTATTGGCAATAATTAGTAAAACAAGAGTAAGAGGTGTGAAAGTAAAAATAGAATAGGAAAAAATCAAATCAGGCAACAATAAGTTGGATAATGTTGGAGTAAATTAAAAGGTCATAATTGAGGTCTAGAAAATATATACAAGAAAATTAAAATGTACATGTGAATCATTTGGCTGGAGGGTCTGAAAGATGCTCAATCTTAGCAATTAATATAACTAATATTATATGTGATACTCTGGAGCAAGGGCTGAATATTCCTACTAGCAAGGATTCTCACCCTTCGGTTTTAATCTATTCTGACTGCAATATGCCTAGAGAAGGATTGTGATGAAAGGAGCTTCACAGACCACTCACAAAAATCCAGGAGTGGAATCATATTGTACAGCAAAGAATGAGAAAGTGAGCCAAACTGGGCCAAGTGAAGAGGGATTGGTAAATAAAATAATGTGTTTAAGAGAGAGGAGAGAAAGGAGGGGGTGACAGCAGGAATGAGAAGAATCAACAACTAAGGCAGCACATTACTTTATACTTCTAGTCAGAGATCTGCATGCTTTAATCATATGTTTGTGTTATACATCTGTCTTTCCTTGAATAGTGAATGTACATTATGTAAAAAGGATATTCTTTTCTTCCACAGTATTTTTAACTACTAAGAAGTACAAATCTAGGTGGGTAGCTGGCTTTCAGAGAAATTCTCTAAGTATAGAAGGTTGCTTGAGAGTTCACTCTAGAATTAATTACATATTATTCATTTGTTCCTAGTAGGAGAAACATTCTTGTTTAAGACTCATGGAAACCCTAAAATCATAGTTTTAGAGTTCTTAGTAGTGGCAGAGACTACTATTCAAAGAAAAGTCAGAAGGAACAGTTGTGAAGACCTTAATGTTAAAGATAAGTACCATCCACATAGAATAATGATTTCCTTAAGCTTAACTAAACATAATCTGGAGACTTTTTGAAGTATATGTTCTATTCTTTGAGATTATAATTACACTATTATTTTCCCATTTGCTGTTTTTTCTCCAAGCTGTCCCATATAGCTTTCCTTTTTTTCTTTCAAATACATGGCCTCTTATCTCATTGACTGTTATTATATATATATATATATATATATATATATATATATATATATATAGACACACACACACACACACACACACACACACACACATATATATAACCTGCTCACTCTGTGTAGTGTTACTTGTATGTAATTGAGCAACGGCTC
>NC_034591.1:3189501-3192805 GCF_900095145.1 Mus pahari
TTTTTTTTTTTTTTTTTTTTTTTTGGGTCAGGCCAAGGCTTCATGAGTTTCTTTATCCATGTTAGCTTGATTATTGGTGTCATTCTTGTTCATATCATGTTTAGACAAGTTAGAAATTTAACAACTTTCAAATGATTAGTACTGAGAATATTTTCACTTAATCTGTATGACGTCATAGGAAACTGAGTAGCAGTGATTTACCAAAAAGAAAAAGTGTAGCTAAATTTATTGGATAGTTTGAGACTTGTTCTAGTTCTGTAATCTTATAGTTATATTTTTATGTTAAAAATGGATCCAAGGGCATGGTGATATTCTTAAAATTCCTGAATCTCTCTCCAATTCTTATTATCATACTATGAACGCATGTATAGTTTTTAAACACTATTACATCCAATGATAATCTTTAAACATCTGTCTGTATACCTATGGATAAGTATAGTCTTCACACCTCATCACGAAATATTTTCTTGCCCATTTTTCATTTGGCTATCCAAGTGGTGAAAAGTCTTTCAGGTTAAAACATAAAATATATAGAAAAATACCCTTGAAATTTTATGTTTTTATGTAAATTATTCTGTGTGAGTAAAAATAATGTCCACAAGAGCAACTTGAACTTTAGATAACATTTTGCTTTTGGTGATTTATATTGAAATCCAAGAGCCAAATAAATAAGATTAAAGAAAAAAATTAAACAAATCTCTTTCCTGGAATTGGGCCATGTAAGATATAACTATTTACCATTCAAGAGGTTTGAATTGTAGATGTTAGAAGTATGATGAATGTGTACATGGGCTTTCAATCTAGGGTCTATAATCCACAAGTATATGATGCAAGGTAATTAATTTGTTTCCTTAACAATAGACAGAAAAATTATAATTCCAACATAGCATTCATTTCACTAAAACAAAACTCATATCTTAATCTTGTTTACAGAATACTTGTAGAAAATTCAAGGTTTTAGAGTTAAAAAAATTAATGACAGATAAATATCCCATGTCAATGAGTAGTGAAAAAATGAGTATTATTTAATGTAATGATAAATTTCACCTAGTTCTGATTAAGTAAGGAGAATTTAGATGTATGCACGAGGCAACAGAAATATCAAGAATTGAATGTTAAAGAATTTACTGAGTTAAAGTTGAAACATGATATGCAATATATACTGATTTGAGTAAGGAAATGTCTGTATAAACATTGATAAAAAGGAAAGAAAACACTATCTAAAATCAAAATCACAGAAATTCAAGACAGAAAGAGGAGCTATTTAATCAAGAATTCACTGTCATTTGAATAGTAATAAAGTATAAACTCATGTTATAAAATATCCAATGACAACTCCAATGACAGCTTCTGATTTAGTCAATTGGCTGTTATAGATTCTCCTCCATTGACCATGATTTTACTAGCACTGATTATTTAATATAATAAACCAGCATCACACCCAACAATAATCTATAAACATCTGTCTGTATACCCACAGGTAAGTTTAGTCTTTATCCCTCATCAAGATATCTTTTCTTTACAAGAGATGAAGACCACTATAGAAAACAACAAACAATCAGAATGTAGAATTATGGAGCCCAGAGTCACTACAAAACTTTCCTGTACCAAGGCTCAGGAAACATTGTGGAAGAAGTTTATATAAAGATTTTAAGATAAAAACTTGAGGGACACTGCTCTAAGATTGCATCTTTTAGTAACATCAGATACAATACTGGAGAACCCTCATCAACATGAACTCAATCCAGTGGAGAACTGAGCAAGGACACCAACAATCATATCAAAACTCATGAGGCTTCAACACTGTACAAACAATTTACAAGCAACTGAGTAAAGCTGGGAGGTGGAGAGGTGACTGGCCCCCAGGAAGAGGCACAATTCGTTGTCCAGTGCCAAATGATCAGCCATGAAAACATACATACAAATAGATTTTTTTTTAATGCAACAGACTGTTTTTGAGAAAATATGTGTACATTCAAATATATATTTTCCTGTTACAACAAGGAGTAAATGAGGCCAATAATTTAAAGGAGAGAGGGAGCGGCATGTGAACGTGATAAGAGGGACAAACAAGAAAATAGAATTGTTGTAACTAAAACACAATCTTAAAAAAAAAATCAGACAAAGAAGCAGAGACAAAAAGAATGACCAAGCAATAATTGCTGCCCTGTCCCCCATGCTTAAATCATGAAAAGGATCAGAGACAGAAGAAATGGCATATCAATAACTGGCCAAATTTGAAACTCATCCCATGGGCAAATATCAGTTTCTGACATTTATTAATGAAACTCTGTCATGCTTACAGACAGGATCCTAGTATAACTCTCCTTTGAGAGATTATATTCAGTAGCTAACTGAAATAAACACACACAGCCAAACATTGGATGGAAGTCAGGGGACTCCTTTAGAAGATTTGACAGAAATATTAAAGGCCCAGAAGGGGATGGGAAATTCACAGGAGGACCAACAGAGTCAACCAACCTGTATTTCTGGGAGCTCTCAGAAACTGAACCACCAACCAAAGACCACACACTGGCTGGAACAAGATCCCTGACACATATGCAGCAGATATACAGCTCAGTCTCCATGTAGATCCCCCAACAAGTAGAGTGGAGACTCTTCCCTAAAGCTATAGCCGGACTGTGGCATTCATTCACCAAGAGGGCTGCCTTGTGCCTCAGTGGGAGAGGATGTGCCTAATTCTGCAGGGACTTGATGTACAAGGTGGGGGGGGGGCAGAACCCCAGAGGGAGCCAATGCTCTCAGAGAAAGTGGAATGGTCGCAGTGAGGGGAGAAAGAGAGAGGGAGCAGCACTTGGGATGTAAACTAATTGTAATGTGCTTTACTCAACACACAAAATGCTCAGTAACCCCCTGAAAGATAGGTGCTGTTATCATCCTTCCCCCTTTCCCTTTTCATGAGATGACAGAACTGAGAAGCTGAAAAATCTTAACAATAACAGCAGCAACAACAGCAGAGACAAGTTCCTAGAAGCAAGCAAAACATGAGTTAAAGTAAGATTAAATTAATAATGTAAATAGATCCATTACTTTCAATGTGAGTGTACTGCAGAACCATTATACTGAAATCAGATTGTTACAAGTCACCAACACACATATATAGATCAGAGAAATAAAATTGAGAACCTTAATATAAGTGAACTGAACTATAGTTAAGTGCCTTTTGGCAAAGATATAAAAGTTATACAGTGGCCCGCCCTAGGAGGGGTGTTAGCCTGGGAGTAGCCCCCCCCCCCCGGCATCCAGCGCCTTTCCCCACCCGAGGAGGGGTGTGCGCCCGAGA